>NC_133330.1:197918097-198218097 GCF_042186555.1 Aquarana catesbeiana | reverse complement strand
GCCTGGGGGGAGATCACCAAGTACCGCAACATAGCGACTAGCCTCTGTTCGGTGATGGCTTGCCGCATGCAGGTGTCCTGCCTGCTAAAATAAGGGGACAGCAAAGCCAACAGACGGTGAAAAAGGGGGTCCGTCATCCGGAGATAATTCCTGAAATCATCAGGATTATTCTCACGGATCTCCCTCAACAAAGGCATATGACAGAATTGGTCACGCTGGAGCAACCAATTCTTGGTTCATGAACTCCTCCCCCCCGTTCATGGACTGGGCTTGGGTCAAAGTAAGAACCCCAACACCAAGCCCCTGCACAACACAAACTCTACGATGAGTACGTACCCGCAACATGGCTTCAAAATGGTTGGCTGGTCAGAACAAACTAAACAGAAAGCACTGAAAAACAGCAAGGCCTGAGAAGAGCGAGCTGAAAATCAGAAACGAGCGGACAAGAACACACTGAGAATCAAATGCGTACTAGAATAATAATAATAATAATATGCACTGACAAACATATGCAAACTGACTACACGCACTGAAAAACCGATACGAACCCACAAGCACAAACTGAAGAGCAGTAACGAACGGAAAAGCACGAGTCTGCAAAACGCGAATCGTCTCTCACCAAACTTCTACTAACACGAGATGAACACAAGGTTAGCAGAAGGAGTCCAAAGGGTGGCGCACTGGCTATTGAACTTCCCTTTTCTAGTCCCGTCGTACGTGTTGTATGTTACCGCGTTCTTGATGTACGGAATTTCCGACCAACTTTGTATGACCATGTGTATGCAAGACAAGTTTGAGCCAACATCCGTCGGAAAAAAAACATGGATTTTGTTGTCAGAATATGCGATCTTGTGTACGAGGCATTACTGTACCACGATACACCTGTAACTGAAGCCAAGCCAAGCCTTGACAGAATAAATTGTCAATTGAAGCCTAAATCCTTGAGTAAATCCTTATGGGATCATAAATATACACACACAATACCAAAAAAAACACACACGTCAGTGAATCAGAATAATGAGAAAAGGTAGGCCACTGGGCCTGGGCCACAGGCAGGCAATGGCACAGCCACAGATTCAGACATGAGGTCAGGTCTGTGTGTGGTGTTTTTTTGTGTGTGTATTTGCCTTCCTCTGGTGGCTTGGCGGGCATCAGTTGTCTGGAATACACTTTTAGTATTTATTTGGTTGAGGGTTAAAAACCCCTAGAGACAGACAGACAGTCACAGACACTAGTGTGAAAATTCAAATGGACACAATCTTCAAAAAGAAACCATTCTCCATCTCTTCTCCAGTGCTAGAAAAGTTATAACAAATATAATATGTTCCAGGTTCACTGTGATGATTGTTTGCAATTGCCACTACCACCTGACAGCTGCCACTGCCAGTCAGTCAACAACACAGTGTGACTGTTGAATTTACACTAGAGTGGCGTTATAAGGTTATATAAGTTCTTGTCGACATAGGGGAAGGAAAGGAAGGAAAGGAAGGAAAGGAAGGAAAGATGTAGGGATGGGGAATGGGGAGAGGGGGATGGGGGAAAGGGAGAGAAGGATGGGGGGGAGAGGGGAAGGGGAGAGGGGGGTGGCAGAGGAAAGGGGGATGGGGAAAGGGAGTGGAGAGGGAGGGGAAGGAAGGAGAAGGAGGGAGGGGAGAGAGAGTCCCTCTTTCCCTCTCTTTCTCCCCGTCATCACTTCCTGGATGTGCCAAAAATCATTTAACCACTTGCCGACCACCTCACGCCGATATACGTCGGCAGAATGGCACGGGCAGGCAATGTAACGTACCCATACGTTACTCCCCTCCCATGGGCGGTGGGTGAGATCGCACCCCGCCGGTGCCCGAGGCGGTCGGCATCGTTCCAGGAGTGATCTGTCCTAAGGGGGAGGCCACTGATTCATGGCCTCTCCCCCACAATCGCTCCTGACGAATGAGAAGCTTCCTCTGCTTCTGAAACTGTAAACAGAAGCAGCGGAAGTGATGTCATCTCTCCTCGTGAAGCTTTTTCGTTCCGGAGCCGAGGAGAGAAGTCATCACTGTGAGTTACACCAACAGAACACTAACACCAGTACACATAGGCACACAAATCCCCCCTGATCACCCCCCCTGCACCCCCTGTCACAATGACACCAATAGCAGTTTTCATTTTTTTTTACTGATCACTGCATTGGTGTCATTTTGTGACTGTTATAAGTGTTAGGGCTGTTAGTGGTAGCCCCCTTTAAGTCTAGGGTACCCCCTAATAAAAGGTTTAACCCCTTGATCGCCCCCCAGTTAACCCTTTTATCCCCTGTCGCCAGTGTCACTAAGCAATCTTTTTTCTGATTGCCGTTAGGGATGAGCCGAACACCCCCCTGTTCGGTTTGCAACAGAACATGCGAACAGGCAAAAAATTTGTTCGAACACCGTTAAAGTCTATGGGACTCGAACATGAATAATCAAAAGTGTTCATTTTAAAGGCTTATATGCAAGTTATTGTCATAAAAAGTGTTTGGGGACCTGGGTCCAGCCCCAGGGGACATGGATCAATGCAAAAAAAGTTTTAAAAACGGCAGTTTTTTCGGGAGCAGTGATTTTAATAATGCTTAAAGTGAAACAATAAAAGTGTAATATTCCTTTAAACTTCGTACCTGGGGGGTGTCTATAGTATGCCTGTAAAGGGGCCCATGTTTCCTGTGTTTAGAACAGTCTGACAGCAAAATGACATTTCAAAGGAAAAAAAGTCATTTAAAACTACTCGCAGCTATTAATGAATTGTCGGTCCGACAATACACATAAAAGTTCATTGAAAAAAACAGCATGGGATTTCCCCACAGGGGAACCCCGAACCAAAATTAAAAAAAAAAAAAAAAAAAAAATGGCGTGGGGGTCCCCCTAAATTCCATACCAGGCCCTTCAGGTCTGGTATGGATATTAAGGGGAACCCTGCGGCAACATTTTTTTTAAAAAGGCGTGGGGGTCCCCCACAAATTCCATACCAAACCCTTCAGGTCTGGTACGGATTTTAAGGGGAACCCCGCGCCAAAATTTAAAAATACCAGACCCTTATCCGAGCACGCAACCTGGCAGGCCGCAGGAAAAGAGGGGGGGATGAGAGAGCGGCCCCCCCCGAACCATACCAGGCCACATGCCCTCAACATTGGGAGGGTGCTTTGGGGTCCCCCGCAAAGCACCTTGTCCCCATGTTAATGAGGACAAGGGCCTCATCCCCACAACCCTTGCCCGGTGGTTGTCGGGGTCTGCGGGCGGGGGGCTTATCGGAATCTGGAAGCCCCCTTTAACAAGGGTACTCCCAGATCCCATCCCCCCGTGTGAAATGGTAAGGGGGTACAAAAGTACCCCTACCATTTCACAAAAAAACTGTCAAAAATGTTAAAAATGACACGAGACAGTTTTTGACAATTCCTTTATTTAAATGCTTCTTCTTTCTTCAATATTCTTTCTTCTATCTTCCTTCGGTTTCTTCCCAATCTTCTTCTGGTTCTTCATTCGATCCTCTGCTTCTTGCTCCGGTGTTCTCGTCCGGCATCTTCCTCCGCGGCGTCTTCCCTTTTTCGTTCTCGGGCCACTCCGCATCCATGATGGGAGGCTCCCGCTGTGTGACGCTTCTCGTCTTCTGACAGTTCTTAAAGGAGGGCGGGGCAACCCGGTGACCCCATCCCCCTCTGACGCACGGGGACTTCCCTGAGGCTTTCCCCAGGACGTCAGAGGGGGGCGGGGGTCACACGTTACGTAACAATTATTGGACAATTATTACACGATAGTGCCACTTTTTAGTCACTTGTTTGATCCAATCACCGGGGCTTACCCCAGCTTGAAGTGTAATGACTTGCTTGCTGTGAAGTGGAGGGATAATAAGAATGTTTTCGTTCTGTCCTCCCTTCACGCAGACACGACGGTCCAAATTCCTACGGTGACAGGTGTTGTGGAGAAACCCCTCTGTGTCCACAAATATAACCGAAATATGGGAGGGGTGGACCTCAGCGATCATTTGTTGGCGCCGTACCTAGTTGCCCGTAAGGCCAGATGCTGGTATAAAAAAAGCGTCTGTATACTTATTTCAATTGGCTTTGCTGAACGCTCATGTGCTATACTGAGCTTCAGGACAGACTGGGTCCTTCCTTAAATTCCAGGAAGAGATCGTCAGAGCCCTTCTGTTTCCAGACGGTGCTTCACCTCACCTTCCCAATCCAAATGCAGTAAGCCGGCTGCATGAGAGGGTCCTCCCTAGTACCCCTACCCAACCGCCCCCCCAAAGAAGATGTCGTGACTGTAGCAAGCGCGTGACACTCGCTATTATTGTCCCTCCTGTCCTGACAATCCTGGTCTTTGCATTGGTGAATGTTTTGAACGCTACCATACACTAGTGGAGTTTTAGCGTAGGGTACAGCACTGCACAGACTAGGACACACTTTCACAGGGTCTCCCAAGATGCCATCGCATTTTGAGAAACCCGAACCTGGAACCGAACCGTTAGTTACAGTTACAAATAAAAGTGTAAAAAAAAAAAAAAAAAAACACAAAAAAAATATATAAAATAAAAAGTTGTCGTTTTATTGTTCTCTCTCTCTCTATTCTCTCTATTGTTCTGCTCTTTTTTACTGTATTCTATTCTGCAATGTTTTATTGTTATTATGTTTTATCAAGTTTGCTTTTCAAGTATGTAATTTTTTTTATACTTTACTGTTTACTGTGTTTTATTGTTAACCATTTTTTTGTTTTCAGGTACGCCATTCAGCTGCAGCACAGATTTATCTTGACAGCAACAGCGTTTGCTCCCACGATACATGAAGCCGTGACTCCAGTGCTGTAGGAGAAATAGAGGGGGGAAAGAGGGGAGTTTGGACTTTAAATGAGGCACGTAAAGTGCCTCCATCCCTGTATACGAAATTAATAAAAAGTTTGGGACTTTGAGTGAGGTCATGGAAGACGTGCAGGTAACTAGGGTAGCAGTACAAGTTTATTAATCAAGTAATATGCATAAAAACAAATCAAAACAGAACCACAGAGAAAGACATTATAATAAATATCATTTCAAAAATCACAACACATGTATATGTATATGTGCATATGCGATCGGCATCAAGGGTACATACGGCTTGGCGCCACATAGTGGTCTCGTTGAAGAATTAGTGCATATACAAGGATTACAAATATGTACAAATAATAATACCACAGCACAACGGAGGAAATTGGTTATGTAGTATGAAAACCATATGAAAAGGTGAAGATTGTTCTTGAGATGTTGTACTGTGAACATATGTTTGTATCCCAAATGTCCGACGCGTTTCGTGTAGAACACACTCATCAGGGGCCAGATGATCGGGGATTTCTAAAAAATGTAATGAAACATATAGTAAATTTAACTGATAGCTAATACTAACAGAGAGAAAAGGGTGAGCCACCCTAAAATACTTACATACAAACAGTGCAATAAGACATGGCGGGTACAGAGCCAGGACCAACAAGTATCTGTCCCAGGAACTGAGGGGTCGCGGAATGCATGCTGGCGGGTCAGGTACATCAAGTCCCCCCCCCCCCGGGGCAACGCAGGAAACCACAGAGCTGATGTAAATAACAGGAGGTATCAACAACAGAGGGGAAGTGCCAGTATGAACTGCCTGGGAGAAAAAATATATATGGTTTTTATACTACATAACCAATTTCCTCCATTGTGCTGTGGTATTACTATTATTTGTACATATTTGTAATCCTTGTATATGCACTAATTCTTCAACGAGACCACTATGTGGCGCCAAGCCGTATGTACCCTTGATGCCGATCGCATATGCACATATACATGTGTTGTGATTTTTGAAATGATATTTATTATAATGTCTTTCTCTATGTGGTTCTGTTTTGATTTGTTTTTATGCATATTACTTGATTAATAAACTTGTACTGCTACCCTAGTTACTTGCACGTCTTCCATGACCTCACTCAAAGTCCCAAACTTTTTATTAATTTAGTGCTGTAGGAGGTGATTTCACCACCTCAGTTAAAAACAAAATGGTGTCCCTATGAAAACATCAAGTGTGGCGAAACATGTAGGTCGGTGCTACGTACTGACGCCATCATGCCCCTTGTGAATTTTGGTACACGGGTGTTCGCTTTTAGCTTTTTTTTTTAATTTGCCGGCTATTTTTAAATGTACTGTGCGGAGGACACCAGTCCCCGCTTTTGCCCTCTGTTTTTATCATGAGCAATAAACACCTTTTTTACGATATTACACTATCAGAGTTTTTTTGCTTCCTTACACCTATGGCCTTCTTGGCCAACGAGTGGCAGTTCCGGTCGGAAGTGTGGTTCTTCCACCTTGGATAATCACGGAGACGCAAGGTTACGGAGCAACAGGAGTCCCATCCCGCCCGTGCAGAGGTCTATATCTGCTTGCAATTTAGACCTCGCTATTCAGGGGGTCCACCGTTTCTGGTAAGGGCATTAACACATTTATTGTGACCCACTTCCAACTGGGGATTCCTCTCACATCTCTCCTCCTCCTTTCTCTGGTGAAGGTGTTTGAACCCTGGACATTTGTTTCCCTCAGTGGACTTGCCTCCCCCCATCAATGCTCTCTTTGAACTGTCCACGGACTATTTCTTTTTTTCATCTGTTTGCTTGTTTATGTATTGACTCAATTTATCATCAATTTATATTAGTGTTTATCACTCATTTTCAATGTCATTTTGTATTTTGAGTGTTCACATTTATAAGCAACTTATATGGTTTTTATGATTGTTATACACCATGGATATTTGATGGTTTTTGTTGCCGCTATCCTTTTAGATTTTTGCTTTTGAGCGCGTTTTACCCTCTTTTTTACATTTATAAAAACAAAATGGTGCATGTATGCCCATCATTAGAAGTGGGTGGATGAAGGGAGGTATTCTAATGGTGAGCACACCTACCGATCAATCTCTTTTTTTTTCATGCAGCCCACAGGCTGCATGAAAAAAAAAAAAAAGATTACAATATACGCCCAATAAGGACCAGCAATATACTGGTATGTTGCTGGATATTGAGTGGTTATACCAGAATGATGCCTGAGAGGTTTATGTATCATCTTGGTATCATTCTTTTCAGCCAGCGGTCGGCTTTCATGTAAAAGCAATCCTAGTGGCTAATTATCCTCTAGACTGCTTTTACAAGCAGTGGGAGGGAATGTCCCCCCCCCCCACCGTCTTCCATGGTTTTCTCTGGCTCTCCTGTCCCAACAGGGAACCTGAGAATGCAGCCGGTGGTTCCGCCAGCTAACCATAGAGCTGATCAGAGACCAGAATGGCTCCAATCATCTATGGCCTAAGAAACCGGAAGCTAAGAGCATTTCATGACTTAGATTTCGCTGGATATAAACAGCGCTATTGGGGAATTGGTAAAGCATTTTATCACACTGATCTTGGTGTGGTCAGATGTTTTGAGGGCAGAGGAGAGATCTAGGGTCTAATAGACCCCAATTTTTTCAAAAAAAGAGTACCTGTCACTACCTATTGCTATCATAGGGGATATTTACATTCCCTGAGATAACAATAAAAATAATTAAAAAAAAAATGAAAGGAACAGTTTAAAAATAAAATAAAAAAGCAAAATAAATAATTAAAACAAAAAACACCCTGTCCCCCCCTGCTCTCGTGCAAAGGTGAACGCAAGCGTCAGTCTGGCGTCATATGTAAACAGCAATTGCACCATGCATGTGAGGTATCACCGCAAAGGTCAGATCGAGGGCAGTAATTTTAGCAGTAGACCTCTTCTGTAAATCTAAAGTGGTAACATGTAAAGGCTTTTAAATGCTTTTAAAAAATGTATATAGTTTGTCGCCGCTACACGTTTGTGCGCAATTTTAACCGGTTCCCGACCGGCGCACGCCGATGTACGTCGGCAGAATGGCACGGCTGGGCAAATGGGCGTACCTGTATGTCCATTTGAATTCCCCACCGTGCCAGGCCGGGAGCTCCGTGAGTCGGGTCGTGGGTCCCGCGGACTCGATCGCCGCGGTTATACCCGCGATCGCCTCACGTAGAGGATGAACGGGGAGATGCTGATGTAAACAGCATCTCCCCGTTCTGCCTAGTGACAAGTGTCACTGATCACAGCTCCCTGTCATCGGGAGCTGTGATCAGAGTAATGACACTGCTAGCCCATCCCCCTACAGTTAGTAATCACTCCCCTAGAACACACTTAACCCCTCCCCGCCCCCTAGTGGTTAACCCCTTCACTGCCAGTGTCATTTACACAGTAATCAGTGCATTTTTAATCGCACTGATCGCTGTATAAATGACAATGGTCCCAAAAATGTGTCAAAAATGTCCGACATGTCCGCCATAACGTCGCAGTCACAATAAAAATCGCTGATCGCCGCCATTACTAGTAATAAAAAATTACTAAAAATGCCATAAAGCTATCCCCTATTTAGTAAACGCTATAACTTCTGCGCAAACCAATCAATAAAAGCTTATTGCAATTTTCTTTTACCAAAAATATGTAGAAGAATACGATCGGCCTAAACTGAGGGAAAAATTTTTTTTTTTATATATTTTGGGGGATATTATAGCAAAATGTAAAAAATAATGCGTTTTTTCAAAATTGTCGCTCTTATTTTGTTTATAGCGCAAAAAATAAAAATTGCAGAGGCGATCAAATACCACCAAAAGAAAGCTCTATTTGTGGGAAAAAAAGGACATCAATTTTGTTTGGGAGCCACGTCGCATGACTGCGCAAATGTCAGTTAAAGCGACGCAGTGCCGAATCTCAAAAAAATCTCTGGTCAGGAAGGGGGTAAAATCTTCCGGGGCTGAAGCGGTTAAAGCATGTCATGTTTGATATCCATGTACTCGGCCTCAAGATCATCTTTTTTATTTCATCAAACATTTAGGCAATATAGTGTGTTTTAGTGCATTAAAATTAAAAAAAGTGTGTCTTTTCCAAAAAAAATGCGTTTAAAAAATTGCTGCGCAAATACTGTGTGAAAAAAAAAATGAAACACCCACCATTTTAATCTGTAGGGCTTTTTTCTTTAAAAAAAATTATATAATGTTTGTAATGTTTGGGGGTTCAAAGTAATTTTCTTGCAAAAAAAAAATATATTTTTTCACGTAAACAAAAAGTGTCAGAAAGGGCTTTGTCTTCAAGTGGTTAGAAGAGTGTGTGATGTGTGACATAAGCTTCTAAATGTTGTGCATAAAATGCCAGGACAGTTCAAAACCCCCCCAAATGACCCAATTTTAGAAAGTAGACACCCCAAGCTATTTGCCGAGAGGCATGTTGAGTCCATGGAATATTTTACATTTTGATACAAGATGCGGGAAAAAGACAATATTTTCTTTTTTCACAAAGTTGTCACTAAATGATATATTGCTCAAACATGCCATGGGCTTATGTGGAATTACACCCCAAAATACATTCTGCTGCTTCTCCTGAGTATTGAGTACGGGGATACCACATGTGTGAGACTTTGAGAGCCTAGCCGTGTACAGGACCCCAAAAAACAATCACCGCCTTCAGGCTTTCCTCAGGCGTAAAATGGTGATTTCACTTCCTCACTACCTATCACAGTTACGGAGGCCATGAAATGTCAAGATAGCACAAAACCCCCAAATGACCCCATTTTGGAAATAAGACACTTCAAGCTATTTGCTGAGAGGCATGTTGAGTCCATGGAATATTTTATATTTTGTTACAAGTTTCTGGAAATTTTTCTTTTTTTCTTTTTTTTTTTACAGAAAGTTGCCACTAAATGATATATTACTCAAACATGCCATGGGAATATGTGAAATTACCCCCCAAAATACATTCTGTTGCTTCTCCTGAGCATGAGGATACCACATATGTGAGCCTTTTTGGGAGCCAGCCGCGTACAGGACCCCGAAAACCAAGCACTGCCTTCAGGCTTTCTAAGGGTGTAAATTTTTGATTTCACTCCTCACTGCCTATCACAGTTTCAGAGGCCATGGAATGCCCAGATGGCAAAAAAAAATAAAAAAATAAAAAACGACCCCATTTTGGAAAGTAGACACCCTAAGCTATTTGCTGAGAGGTATGGTGAGTATTTTGAAGATCACGCTTTTTGTCACAAAGTTTTGAAAATTGAAAAAATAGAAAAGAAATTTTTTTTTTTTTCTTCGTTTTTCAAAAACAAATGAGAGCTGCAAAATACTCACCATGCCTCTCAGCAAATAGCATGAGGTGTCTACTTTCCAAAATAGGGTCATTTGGGGGGGGGGGGGTTGTGCTATCTTGGCATTTTATGGTCTTCAAAACTGATAGGTAGTGAGGAGTGAAATAAAACATTTCCGCTCTTAGAAATCCTGAAGGCGGTGATTGGTTTTCGGGGCCCCGTATGCGGCTAGGCTCCCGAAAAGTCCCACATACGTGGTATCCCCATACTCAGGAGAAGCAGTAGAATGTATTTTGGGGTGCAATTCCACATATGCCCATGGCATGTTTGAGCAATATATCATTTAGTGACTACTTTGTGCAAAAAAAAAAAAGTTTGTCATTTTCCCGCAACTTGTGGCAAAATATAAAATATTCCATGGACTCAACATGCCTCTCAGCAAATAGCTTGGGGTGTCTACTTTCCAAAATGAGGTCATTTGAGGGGGGGGGGGGTGTTGTGCTATCTTGGCATTTCATGGCCTTCGAAACTGTGATAGGTAGTGAGGAGTGAAATCAAAAATGTACGCCCTTAGAAAGCCTGAAGGCGGTGCTTGGGTTTTGGGGTCCCATAAGCAGCTGGGCTCCAAAAGTCTCACACATGTGGTATCCCTGTACTTAGGAGAAGCAGCAGAATGTATTTTGGGGTATAATTCCACATATGCCCATGGCATAAAAAAAAAAGTTGTAATTTTCCCGCAACTTGTGGAAAAATATAAAATATTCCATGGACTCAACATGCCTCTCAGCAAATATCTTGGGGTGTCTACTTTACAAAATGGGGTCATTTGGGGGGGTTGTGCTATCTGGGCATTTTATGGCCTTTGAAACTGATAGGTATTGATAGGTAGTGAGGAGTGAAATCAAAAATTTACGCCCTTAGATATCCTGAAGGCGGTGCTTGGTTTTCGGGGTCCCGTACGCAGCTAGGCTCCCAAAAAGTCTCACACATGTGGTATCCCCATACTCAGGAGAAGCAGCAGAATGTATTTTGGGGTGTAATTACACATATAACCATGGCATGTGCGAGCACTATATAATTTACTGACAACTTTTTGTAACTTTTTTTTTTTTTGTCATTTTTCAATCACTTGGGACAAAAAAAAAAAAATAATATTCAGTGGGCTCAACATGCCTCTCAGCAATTTCCTCGGGGTGTCTACTTTCCAAAATGGGGTCATTTGGGGGCGGTTTGTACTGCCCTGCCGTTTTAGCACCTCAAGAATTGAGATAGGCAGTCAAACTAAAAGCTGCGTAAATTCCAGAAAATGTACCCTAGTTTGTAGACGCTATAACTTTTGCGCAAACCAATAAATATACGCTTATTGACTTTTTTTACCAAAGACATGTGGCTTAATACATCTTGGCCTAAATATATGACTAAAATTGAGTTTATTGGACCTTTCTTATAACAAAAAGTAGAAAACATCATTTTTTTTTTCAAAAATTTCGGTCTTTTTCCGTTTATATCGCAAAAAATACAAATCACAGAGGCACTCAAATACCATAAAAAGAAAGCTCTGTTTGTGGGAAAAAGGACACAAATTTTGTTTGGGTACAACATTGCATGATCGCGCAATTACCAGTTAAAGCAGCGCAGTACCCAATTGTTAAAAGTCCTCTGGTCTTTAGACAGCCAAATGGTCCGGGGCTGAAGTGGTTAAAACAAACAAAAAAAACATGGATCACTGCAGTGCTGCTCAGCATTTGGGAATGTGTAGATTTTTCTGTAAGAACACTAGTTGATCCACATGCTCTGGTTTGAGGGTGCTTCTTTTTGCAGTTACCACATCTGCAGTGGAGAAAACCTGCTCTGCAGACACGCTTGTGCCTGAGATACACAAGTATTGCTTTGACAGCTGAGAGAGGAGGGGAAATTTGACCCCATGCTCACACCACCAGATCTAAGGGTCCTCAGTGAGAGGCAGAGGTGGGGCTTTACAATATTTTTTCATTTCCTCTTCATCCTTGGCATAGGGGGTCTTGGGTTCTTTTGTACCTTCAGTTTCAGTGAAAGACTGTCCCAGCAAAGTCATGAGCAGCAATCTGGACTTTCTTTTGGGAGGAGATGGAGAATCGTTGTCCTCGATGGGTGAACTTTCTTCTTTTTCCAGAGTTCATTTTCTCTTAAGCACTTGATCCTCATGTGTCCTCTTATTAGATGTAATCTGTGTTCGAACAAAAGAATAGAAAATACTGATGTAGCACCCGGATGTTTAAGCAGGGTTGCTCCTAAATTTACCTGCTACTGTAGGTATAGCTGCCTTGGCCAATTGTTAGGGATCAATTGATTTCACCCTAAGTCTGGAATTGCTGCACTACTCTTCTGTCGCTGTGTGGCCCGGTACCTGGTGACATTAGATAAGATAGGGGCGATGCAAAGGACAGATTGGGAGTATATTGGGTGTCTCAGCCAATGTGCAGGGGTTTTCTTGGCCCCTTAGCCTGCTGGGAGAACCTATATATTTGGGTGACGTCAGGTGATCACTGTTCTGTGCCACGTGGATGGCTGTCTGGGTGGACGTGTGTTGAGCTGCCCAGGCTGCTAGGCCAGAATTTGGGCTTATCCTCCTGAGTACATCTGGCTGCTAGGCTGTTCAAGGGCCTATCCAAAAGCAAGGGAGCAGCGTAGGGTTGTGAGTGCGGCTTGCAGTCCAGCCAGAAGTGACAGTTCTACCGGCAAGAGAACCTGACGTGGTTAGAGGTAGAGGGGAAGCTGTCGCCACTAAGGGACCAACCACCTTATTACCAGGGACTACAGTGAGTAGCTGAAGCAAGTACCGGAGCAGTATTCTCACCAACCAGGGACGGTGAAGAATCGGGAAACTTCAGTGGGTGCCAAGCCAGGGACCCAGCCAGTGGGATGACGCTTGAGAAGTATCTGGAGTGCCAATTCAGGGACCCAGCAGGGAAGCGGGGGTGACGCTTGAGGAAGATACTTAGTAAGACGATTGGAAGAGCTCACGGGGTTCAGTGGCAGTGAACCAGCAAGTCTAGTGAGAGACACTGGGAGCTCAGTGGGCTGAGAATCTACACAAAGTGATTATAGAGGAAGTAAAGGAGTTTGTTACAACTTGTGTTAGGAACTGTTATAAGACTGTTGCCATAGGAGACAGTGCTCCTGCAAATACAGATGTGGTGTCTTGCTGGATGCCTTTCCCTGCATGGCTGTCTACCTGTAGTAGTCTCAGAGTCTGCCAATTAACATTGCAATGTTGACACATCAGTTATCAGCTTATGATTCTTCAGGCCAAGACATTTCTGTTTCTCTTTTAGACAGTGGCTTGCTCTAGTGCTGCGGTAAAAGAATGTGGATAGCTGTCCCACTCAGCCAAGAAGCCTGGAGAGCATGGCCACTTTCAGCGCCCGCTGGGACGCAAGCTTAAGTGTATGGGCGAAGCATTTTACATGAGGAAATTTCTCAACTTGAGCTGCAACTATTATGTTCGATGCATTGTCGGTCACAAGTACTACAGATTTATCGGACACCTGCCATTCTTCCACGACATTAACAGGAATTCCGCCAGATGAGCACCCGTATGAGACTCATAAATGGCTCTCGTTTGCAGTACATGCGACAAGATATGCCAATCCTTACTAATGTAATGTGCTGTTATTATAACTTAAGACTCCGTTGTGACTAAAGTCCATGAATCACGCGTTATTGCGACTCGACTTGCTTGGCTCATTGACGCAATTACCTGAGCCTTGGTTTCGTGGTAGAGTGCAGGTATAATGTTTTCTGTAAAGTGACTTTGTGACGGGATCTTGTAACAAGGCTCTATCGTCTTCAACAGGTAGGGAGACCCAGTGTTATTCTCAACAGAGTAAGGCCGTAGATCCTTAACAATGAAAGATGCCACAGCTTTTGTTATGGGACAGCAGGCCACACTTTGCCCCTAACCTTAGTTCCCCAGGTACCACCATAAAACTTATTGATAGGAAAAAACACACATATATCATATATGGCAAAAATTGTCCGCAGTAATTTTATTGGTTACAAATATTCATATAAATAAACATAATAATTCCAATTTCCAAATGAAATTAAATATTTAACAGCAAAACCTTTGCCCAGTTTTCAGAACACGGGCTACTCAACCTTTATTTACAAAGAAATACGTCCCCACCAGCCGGACTTGTGCAACCAGGCCGGCCTACCCTAAATACGCGGCCCTCTCAATGCTGCTTTGCAAGCCGAGATTAAAGATATCCACACCTACATCTGAAAGGTGGACCCCATCCTGCCTATAAAGACCCGGGATGCCCACTTCCAGATCCACGTGCCTATAAGAAAATCCCCCCAAAAGTGGCATAAATTTTGCCAATGCCCAATTGACCCTCTTCCTCATCACTTTGGAAAACGGGGAAGACAGCCAAGCGAAACGGGGAACAATTTCTGAAAATACAATGATCATACCCGGGGAAGTCAAATGGAACCTATACAGATCCTGTTTAATCATAAATAAAAGGTCTAAAGTACGAACTGAACCCAAATCATTGCCTCCTAGATGGACTATCAAAATTGAAGGCGGTGGCCAAACCTGATGTAACTGAGACAAATGAAAAAATAAATGTTGCCACCGCAAACCTCTTATTCCTTTCCAATACATATTGAAGGATTCCGGCAGTAACGATAGGTTGACAGAATACCTGCGTTGGACCGCACGTTTCCGAGCCCAATATATGTATGAGTGGCCCAGAATCCAAACACAATGCTGAAAACCTGGAAAATTAAAGTGACAAGTTAGGTCTGATATATCTCTTAAAACAGTTTGACCTCCACCTTCCCAAACCCATTATGGTTTTGGCTGGCAACCCCTTTTCAGCAGCGTCAGACGCTGCCCCTATTCTGAATGAATGTGAGGAAAACTTGAAATCTTGTAAACCCAATTGCCCAAGACAGCGTTTCAGAACATAAGCAAATTGGTACCTAGTTAAAAGGAGACTGGTCCCAATGACTGAGAAAATGAGTCGCCCCCGCCGGACGTGCGGCGAGGAAACCGGTAACTAGCGCCACCGGACAAACTGAGGCGTCACTCCATGCCGACACTGTCACCCATTCCCCCCGCCCCAGCTGGTCAGTTTTCGACCGTCTCAGAAAAACCTGTACGCGACCGTGGTCAACTAGCACATGCTCCGACCACAAACCCAAGGAGCTCAGCTTGGATCCAGGAAGCAAGTCAGAAACCCGAAAGGCACCAAAATAAAACACAAAAGTTACTTTAAACAGCAAAGCCTCATAGCCACTAAAACATACCCCCATCGTGGCATCGCACAAGCGCCTAAGCAGAGATAAACCAATAGGACGTCTGTCATCCGGGACAAAAGTTGATCTTCGATAGCCTTTCAAGGCCTGCTTTACCAGGAAAAAGTTAGAGCAGGGAGACCCCTCATCCTGAAGAAAAATGATACTCCTGCCAGGGTCTTATCCAGAGAACCATAAGAGGGCTGGCCTTCCATTAGAAAAGCCAAAAAGGCCAAAACAGCCTACTCCTCGGGAGACTCCCAATCCAAACCCGCATTTCCAGCGAATAGCATCCACTTCCTCCAAGCCATGGAGTAGTCTGCCCACATACGGGAAGAAACTGAGAATTTAATGGCATCCAACACTCTCGTTAAATTAGCTCCCACAAGTACGCCGGGCATTGCGTTCCTTCCGCGTCCGCCCCTGGGAGCATCTCCCGAAAAGGCTGCATCTGGAAACGGGAAAGAGAGTCAGCCAGATTATTCAAAACCCCCGGCGTGTACTTCGCCTTGATCCAAATGTTAAATTTTAAACATAACGACCAAATGCCGCAAAATCTTAACCGCCCAGAGAGAGCTGGAAGAAAGACAGTTGACAACGAAGAGGACCCCCTTATTGTTCTACCAGAATCCGCCGATTGGCAAAAAACTCACCCCAAAGCGCCACAGCCACTAAAACTGGAAAAAGCTCTAACAGCACGACGTTCCTAGTAGCCTTAATTCGAATCCATGCCTCCGGCCAAGCCCCACAGCTCCAATGCGATCCCCAAATTGCCGCAAAACCTTTGGAGCCTGCCGCGTCAATGAACAGACGAAAATCAGGAGAAAAGATAAAATCCGATTGAAAAAAGGAACGCCCGTTAAATGTCGCCAAAAAATCAGCCCACACTACCAAGTCATCTTTGAGGGAAGCCGATAAACGGATGTGAGCAAAAGGAGATTTCAAACCTGCAGTTGCCATGTACAACCTCCTAGAAAAAATCCTCCCAACTGGCATGATTTTTCCAGCAAAAGCCAGGAGACCTAATAATGACTGCATCTCCTTCAAAAACACCTTACGTCTCCGCAAAAATACTGCAATAAGGTTCCTCATCTTGTCTACCTTAGCCTGCGGCAAACTAAATTCTTCCACCTTGGTATCGATCAAAATACCTAAAAACTCCATGGAATTCGCAGGATAACAGGTTTTTTCGGCAGCCAGAGGAACCCCAAAATGTTCTGTAACAACCACAAATAATTGCAGAAGACGAGGACAGATGTCAGAATTTGCCGAGCCGATAAACAAAAAATCATCTAGGTAGTGTGCAATCAAATCCTGACCGGACTCAAAACACATAACCCAATGAATGAAAGTAGAAAAAGTTTCAAAATATGTACAGGACAAAGAACATCCCATAGGAAGACATTTGTCAAAAAAATAAAACCCGTCAAAATAAAAACCCAAAGAACTGAAAGCTGCCGGGGCAATGGGTAAGAGCCTGAACGCCGACTTCACATCAACTTTTGCCAACAATGCCCCCCGGCCGCATGCTTTAATTTTGCCCACTGCTTCATCAAAAGTCGCATAAGCGACTGAACACAGCGAATCGTCAATCTTGTCATTCAACGAGCCCCCTTTCGGGAAAGAAAGATGCTGTATTAAACGAAATGAATTTGGTTTCCTCTTGAGGACCACACCTAGCGGTGAGATGCGAAAATCGCTAAAAGGGGGCAATTTAAACGGGCCAGCCATGCGACCTTCTGCAATTTCTTTGGAAACTTTTTCCCTCACTACTTCAGGAAACTGCCTAACTGACTTCAGATTATCCACAATAGTACAACCAGAGCCAGTAAAAGAAGGAAGAGGAAAACCAAAAGAAAACCCTTCAATTAGTAAAAGCGCTTTCTCCCTGCTTGGGTATAGATCCAGCCAAGGGCGCATGTTTTCCAGCCTCACTGGCATGCAGGCTCTTGGGAAAAATATTGCGCTGAGACGGGACCCCCACCGCTGTTTTCTTAAAACATTTCACCACAGGATGGGGCCCCGTGCAAAAAGAGCACTCATGTCTATACTTACAAGAAGTATTAAAACAACACTGACTCTCATTGAATGAAAAACACCAACCCCTGCGATACCCTGGCGAAACCTGAGTACCCGGATTAGCAGGGAACTGCCTCATACTAGGCGCTCTCTGAGGCAAGATTAAATTAAGCCATAGGCCCACGTCTTTCATTCCCCATCTTAAAGATGGGTGGACCGCTAGCTTCTGGCAAAAAGACTCGTCATAAGCGTACCAGCCCAGACCTCCAAAATTCTTGTAAGCCTCCAAGACGTGGTCCAAGTGCTGAAACAAGCCCCCCGCACAATTCCGGGTGCTTCTCGACCAGAACACTCGCAAAAACAAAAAATGCCTGTAACCAATTATTAAACGATCGTGGTACCGTTCTGCGCCTATCTTCCTCCTGCTCCCCTTTTTTATCTGATTTCAAATTAAATTCTTTGGCAGTGGGAAGAAGAGATAAAACTTCCACAAAATCTCCCCGCCAGATTTTTTCTTTAACTGCCGAAGGGAGATGGTACCGCAAAGGAGAAATTTCACAAGGCATAACCCCTTTTTAAACATGCTTCAGGGACTGACAAGATATCCCTAACAGGAGTGTCCATCCCCAATGTGTGTACTGCCTGACTGACTGAATGACACAGGAGCAGGGACATTTATAGGTGCAGAGATAAAGCTAGCAGAGGCAGACCCAGAGGGGGAGACAGCCAGAGAAGGAGGAAGAATAGGAGAAGCAATACCAGCAGCAGAGAGAGCATGAGAGATAGCTGACAGGTAACCCAAGATATCATTCACAGTGGATTTTTGTAACTCACCCTGCCCAGCTGATGACACCTTCGCTGCTGGGATACTCATGCTTGTCTGTAGGCTGTGAAACAGTGCACCTGGGACCAGGTCACTCTGAGGAGCTGACCGCTGAGGAGAAGCTGTTGCTTGAGAGCCTGCAGCAGACACAGGCAGCTCCGTCCTCTCCTGTCGTTCCCCTCCTCCTGGCTGGCGACTGAGTACAGGTCCGCCTCTTCTGTCCCGACCGTCTCCCAGGCACCGCCGCCATGCTTCCCCTCTCTTCTGCATGCGCCCGCCGACTTGTTCTTCTCCTCCCCCAGCCACCAGACACTCCAGAGGGACGCTCCGCCTTGCTCTTCTCTGAGGTGAGGGCTGGACTGGCTGAGCCTCTCTCACCTCTTCATTCTGCTGACCGTCCTCAGTGACAGACAGCGCCAGGCAGCGGCGCATCCATTCCTCTCCGCCCTGACTCTCTGCTCACTCCACAAAAGCCCTCACAAGGTCTTCCATCCGCACCACTCCCAAATGACAGGAAAGAGAACCGTTTAAATGGCAAGTCAGTAACTCTTTGCTCTCCAGGTCAGGCTGCCGTTTCTTCTCTTCCAGGTCCAGCTGCTGCAAGAGGAAGTACAGACCCTCAGCAGCCCCTTTTATCACTTCTCCCAGGAATACCAGAACCTTCCCTGGGATCCGATTGGGCCACCTGTAACTCAGGTATGCATTTAAAGGCACAGCACACTAAATACCTGCTAACCTAAACTATCACCAGGGCTGGGTGACCGCTGTCCCAAAAAAGGGGGCTCTAATGGTGCGCCCCCTTTTAAGTATTCTCTTCTCTTTTTCAGAGTTGGGCGGCAAAGTTGACAGTATCGCATCAATTCTTGGCTGAGCTGGGTTTATTTCCTTGGCACTGGCAGTGGTGGTGGCAGCAGGTGTTAGTATCTCAGAGTGAAAGCGGCTAACGTGGTTCTTCAAGTTAGTAGTATTCCCTAGATATTTAACTTTTGTGTGACAGGCTTTACACACACAGCGTGTGTCTTGTCCAATTCGTGCTTCCCAGGTTGTTCATAAAAGCTGAAATGTACCCAGATGTTAACATGCTAGGTGCATTTTTTGTCTCTCGTTCTTTTTGGTCTCCTGCCATTTTACTTTAGCATGCCATGTAATTGTGACAGATAGCTAGGGGTGAGAACCGTGACGTCAACAAACTCTGTCAGTATTAAAAAAAAAAAAAAAAAAAAAAAAAAGAAGCACTGAGTGACTAAGTCGCGACCAGAAAAGCAACAAGTTTCCTATAAAGGTTAAACAAACATTACTGCCAGAAATCCATCCTAGTCTTACCCGTCCCCTCCCCTACACTGTAGCTAACACTGTAATGCCCCGTACACACGGTCGGATTTTCCGATGGAAAATGTCCGATCGGAGCGTGTTGTCGGAAATTCCGACCGTGTGTGGGCTCCATCACACATTTTCCATCGGATTTTCCGACACACAAAGTTGGAGAGCAGGAGATAAAATTTTCCGACAACAAAATCCGTTGTCGGAAATTCCGATCGTGTGTACACAAATCCGACGGACAAAGTGCCACGCATGCTCAGAATAAATAAAGAGATGAAAGCTATTGGCCACTGCCCCGTTTATAGTCCCGACGTACGTGTTTTACGTCACCGCGTTCAGAACGATCGGATTTTCCGACAACTTTGTGTGACCGTGTGTATGCAAGACAAGTTTGAGCCAACATCCGTCAGAAAAAATCCTAGGATTTTGTTGTCGGAATGTCCGAACAAAGTCCGACCGTGTGTACGGGGCATTAGTGTTAAACGAACAATACACCCTCAGACATCTTATCTGCGATCTGTTCTAGCCGGTTGGTCAGTAAATCAATGAAGTATTTGTGAAAAGATCACAAAGACATAAACCATTAATTAATGAAATTATAGTAAAAAAAAAAAAAAAAAAAAAGTATTATTATAATATTATAGAATGATATAAATTTATAATATATATATTAATATATTTTTTTCTTTGTATGATTTATGGTTTTGCTCATCACTGCCCCACACATAATGCAATGCATGGCTGCATGCAGCCAGCCATGCATAGTGTGTGGGGCAGTGATGAGCAAAACCATAAATCATACAAAAAAGGTATCAATGAAGTTGTGATGTGAATCAATTACTAAGACAATAAGACAATAGGTATGACATACATAAACCTAATTAATGAAATGGCATGATCAACTCATTTCTTGCTTATTGGTCACTTTTTCATAATTTGACAAATTTGCAGTCCACAACACGGTACATCAAATATTATTATATATGTTATATTTTGCTAGTACTGTCAGTGTCACTGTCTAAGTAAGTAGTACCTGATGATGACGAGCCGACTCGTGCACTCACTGGTGGTCTCTGACTCCTGTCCTGCTGCCCGCAGCAGCCTGTGAGGAGGACTGGAGGACAGAGGACAACCGCGGCCTTCCAGTATTGCTTTGGGACACTGGCGCCTGGCCTGGCTCGTTTGGGTCTCCCACAGCAGCCTATTGTCAAGAGGACGGAGGCTCAGGTCTCCAGCCGGTGTGATAGTGTGAGCTGAGGAGGATGGCTCTAGGGAGTTGGACCGGGACTCGTCAGGAGTCAGGGGACACTCGTTCCACCTGTCTCTCCTGCAGCACCCAGCTCAACACACACACACAGCGACGGCAGTGACGGGTGGCTGGGGATGACGTCAGTGGAGGGGCGGGAAAAGAGGCTAACGCCCGTGGCTCCCTTGGCTGCTTTCATCTCCATTTGAACTCAGAGGCAGGGCATAATGCGGTGTGCGGATGATGTCATCAGAAAATCGATTATGCAAGTCGTAGCATCGATGCCGCATCGTGGATGGTCGAATCGTGATGCATCGATGCTACAATTAACTTTGTTTATTTGATTATGTAATTTTCTTTTTTTTCCACCATAGGTGAAAGGAATGAAAATTGCTTGATACTCCCATCAACACAGGCAGTGTTAATAAAGGAATCCCTCCCACAGCGCTGTTGTATTCTGCCGGCGGGGAGTCTTCCCTGCTGACAAACCACAATCGGGGTAAATTACTAAAATTTGAGAGTGCAAAATCTGGTGCAGCTGTGAGTGGTAGCCAATCAGCTTCTAATTTCAGCTTGTTCAGTTAAGCTTTGACAAAATAAAACTGAGCTATAGTTGTTAGCACTAATTGTTCGAGAAAAACCCAACAGGTTCGTTGTACACAAGTCAATCGATATTAAATCGACTTATGTACAGCCAGGGTTCCCATATACAGATCGAAAGTTTGACCAAATTTCGATCCATGTTTGGCTAGTTTAAGATAGATAAATAGATAGATAGATGGGGGGTCATTTACTAAGATGAATGCACTGCGCTGGTTCAGACCTTAATTGGTGCGCTGGATAGATCCTTAATCCAGCGTGTGAACCGGCGCACACACAGGAGTACCTACACGCGAGAATGTTTCCAGCGCAATCGCACTGGTTCTCGGCGAGGTACATCTTGCGCTCGCTGCAATAGGAAAAACATATCTTCCTATTAAAACAGAGCGAGAAAAACCGGCATCGGGTGCATGCCAGGCCCTTCGGTCTGGTATGGATCCTAAGGGGAACCCCCTATGCCGAAAAAACGGCGTGGGGGGTCCCCCAAAATCCATACCAGACCCTTATGCGAGCACGCAGCCCGGCCGGTCAGGAAAGGGGGTGGAGACGAGTAAGGGCCCCCCTCCTGAACAATACCAGGCTGCATGTCCTTAACATGGGGGATGGGTACTTTGGGGAAGGGGGTCGTGCTGCAGGCCGCCCCCACCACAAAGCACCTTGTCCCCATGTTGATGAGGACAAGGGCCTCTTCCTGACAACCCTGGCCATTGGTTGTTGGGGTCTGCGGGCGGGGGGCGGGGGAGAACAATGTCAAGAAAAAAAAAAAAAACACACTACACAGGTTTTTAAAGTAATTTATTAGGCAGCTCCGGGGGTCTTCTTCCAACTTTGGGGTCTTCTTCCACGCTCTCCGGCCTCTTCTCCCGGTGTCCGGTTCTTCTCCGCGCTGTCCGGTATTATCTGCCAGCCTCCCCCGCTATCTTCTTCCAGCTCTTCTGCTAGCAGGGGGGTCCGGTCTTCTGCCGCTGTCCGTTTCTTCTCCAGTATCTTCTGCCGGACCCCCGCTATCTTCTTCCAGCTCTTTTGCTAGCGGGGGCCCGGTCGTCTTCTCCCCTCTTCTCTTCTTCCGATGTTGACACGACGCTCTCTCCCGCTGTAATGCCATCTGCGAGGTGTGCAGTGACTTATATAGGCAAGGGGCGTGGTCACCGTGTGATGTCACCGGGTGACCCCGCCCATTATGACGGCACAGTCCCGGGGCATCACGCCCCATGCCTATATAATTGGTTACAGATCTCGCTCACGGCATTACAGCGAGAGGAAGCGTAGTGTCAACATCTCAGGAAAAGAAGAAGAAAGAAGACGTCTCAGAGGATCAGGCTCCTCCGCTAGCAAAAGAGCAACAAAAGAGCAGAAGATAGCAGAGGAGCCCGGCAGAAGGAAGAAGGCACCGGAGAAGGACCAGAGAGCATGGAGACGACACCGGAGAGAGGGAGAAGAGGCCTGAGAGACCCTGAAGTCGGAAGAAGAAAAAGTGGAGCCCCGGAGCTGCATAATAAATCACTTTAAAAACATGTCTACTGTATTTTTTTTTAATTGACACTTTTTTCATAGGTGAATGGGTAGGGATAGTGGAGAAAGAAGAACACCGGACAAAGAAGACAGAAGAAGAGTGGAAGAAGAAGCAGAAGGAGAAGAGCGGAGGATGAAGATGCGGGAGAAGATGGAGGAAGTCCGGAGGAAGAAGCGGAGAAGATTTGTAATAAAAGACTTGTCAAAAACTGTCTACTGTATTTTTTAACACTACACTACTTTTTTTCCCCAGGTGAATGGGTAGGGGTACCATGTACCCCATATTCATTCAAATAGGGTGGGGGGCCGGGATCTGGGGGCCCCTTTATTAAAGGGGGCTCCCGGATTCCGATAAGGCCCCCGCCCGCAGACCCCGACAACCAACGGCCAGGGTTGTCGGGAAGAGGCCCTTGTCCTCATTAACATGGGGACAAGGTGCTTTGGGGTGGGGGGGGCCGCAGTGTGTAAAATGGGACAGCGCAGCTATACCGCTGGCAAAACGCCGCTGCGGTGGCGTTTTGCAGGCGGATTTAGCCCCTTTTCGGCCGCTAGCAGGGGTTAAAAGCGTTAGCGGCCGAATACCGCCGGTAAAGCAGCGCGAAAAATAGCACAGTTTTACCGCTGCCGCCCGCACTGCCCCAGTGTGAAAGGGGCCTAAGGCCCCCCTCACACGGACAGGCCTTTCAGGTCCACCTCGGACCTGAATGGACACTCCATAGACCTCTATGGAGGGTCGGATGTCAGTGGTGACATGTCCACTGACATTCGACCCACTCCAATCCTAAGAAGTGTAACGGAGAAAAAAAACAATTTTTTCATCCATCTGCGGATCGGATCGGGTGACGACGGACTCTACGGTCCTTCATCATCCAATCCCCCATAGAGGAGAGCGGCACTCTGACAGGTCTGTCCCTGCACAGTGTGCAGAGACAGACCTGTCATCTGCCTGTCCAGCGGGGATCGACTTAGCGACCGTCCGTGTGAAAGAACCCTAAGGCCCACGCCCTTTGTACAAAAATCCACGGGAAAGTTTGTACAAAGTCCCATCGTGTGTATGAGACTTAAACACCAGAAATTCAACTTTTCATATCTTTAAAGGTCACCATACACTGGCCAATCAGTTAGAGCTTCCATAAATTAGATTAAGTGCAAGAGCCTGTTTGGTTTTCTACAATTACAAGTAATTCTTACAGTGCATCTTCCTATTACCGCTTTAGCCTAATGCTCTCTTTCCACTATTTCAACCCTAAAGTTGCGTGATTTACAATGTGCTTTTTCGGCTTGTTTTCCACTATTGCAACTTGTCATGCCACTAGGGACTGAAAAGTTGAATCACATGTTCTACCCCATGATTTACAATGAGTACCGTTCATATGTGTGCAACTTCAAGTTGCAGCAACTTCAGAGTAGTCCCTGCACTACTTTGGTCCCACTTTGATGCGACTTGAGGTCCATAGACCTCAAAAATACACAGGAATTGCTTCAAATTTCTGCAAAAAGTTGCGGGAAACTCGCAGCAAAAAACACGCAACTTTGGGCTTGCAATAGTGGAAACCGAGCCTTAATGCCGTGTCATGCAACTAATTCAAAACATCTGAGAAAAAGTCGCACTGAAGTTGGAACAAAATAGTGCAAGAACTTTTTTTGGAGTTGCACCAATTAGAACGGGGGAACATTGAAATACATGTGTTTTGACTTGTCCTGCGACTTCACATGTGTCAAGTTGCACAACAACTCGCAGTAGTGAAAAGAGAGCCTAAGGCCACTTGGGACTGAAAAGTTGCATCACAAGTTGTACCCCATGATTTACAATGAGTACCGTTCATATGTGTGTGACTTGCTTACGCACATGCTGTATATACAGCGGGCACATATCTTTATTACAGAAATCCATATTTGGCATGGAAATTAACCACTTGCTTACTGGGCTCTTAAACCCCCCTGCTGTCCAGACCAATTTTCAGCGCTGATCCATTTTGAATGACAATTGCGCGGTCATACTTAGCCAAATGTTTTGTTTTTGTTTAAGTTCCCACAAATAGAGCATTCTTTTGGTGGTATTTGATCACCTGTGTGTTTTTTTCTTTTGTTCAAACAAAAGAAAAAGACAGATTTTTATAAATAATTTTGTATATTTTTGGATATTTTGATATTAAAATTTTGCAACCAGGTAATTTTTCTCCTTCATTGATGTACGCTGATGAGGCAGCACTGATTGGTTACACTGATAGGCAGTACTGCTTGGGACCACTGGTGGGCATTGATAGGTGGCACTGGCAGGTGGTACTGGTGGGCACAGATGAGGCAGAATTGCCTCTTCATGACCAATGTCCCTTGCACCTAAGCCGGTGATCAGCTTTTTTTTTTATCCTCATGCTGTCAGCGTGAGGAGAAAAAATAAACAATTACCGAGCTTTAGTTTACATCATGTGATCAGCTGTCATTGGCTGACAGCTAATCGCTTGGTAAGGGGCCGGGATCGGCCCTTACTTTGATCTGTGATCACCCGAGTCTCAGTGACTCAGTGCGCGCTCTGCAGGGAGCCCGTCCTATGACAGCCTTCCAGAAATTCAGGTCCACTCTGT
Source organism: Aquarana catesbeiana (assembly GCF_042186555.1). Taxonomy (NCBI): domain Eukaryota; kingdom Metazoa; phylum Chordata; class Amphibia; order Anura; family Ranidae; genus Aquarana; species Aquarana catesbeiana. The sequence goes on along the minus strand of NC_133330.1, from coordinate 198,192,596 downwards.
GGCCGTCGTTTGGCTATAGCACAGACACCAAGTGGATCATAGAAAAACAGATGCAGATTTCTAGGACTGGCCAAAAAAAAAATGTTTAGAGTCAAAGGCAACTGATGACTTTCTATTAAAGGTCTAAATTTTTAATATATATATTTTTGCTTGGGGATAGACTGCAGAGGGATTAGAAGTTTTGGGGGATGTCTACACCCCTGATAGGGTGAAGACACCTCCCAAATTTGGCCAATTTCTCATTCAAAATTATTCACTTCCTGTCACATAGCCAAACAGGAAGTGAGGATAAAACCCTACCAATGTATGTCCTTGGGGACACACAGGTCAATCTAAATAGTTTCCCCATTCGGGAAATTGCACTCTAGCATTTTGCCATGTACATCCCAAATTATTATGTATCTTGGGGTTTATTTACTAAAAGGTAAATCCACTTTGCACTACAAGTGCACTTAGAAGTGCAGTTGCTGGAGATCTGAGGGGGACATGCAAGGAAAAAAAAAAAAAAAAAAAAACAGCATCTTTGCCTCTACATGATTGGATGATAAAATCACCAGTGCTTCCCCTCTGATTTTCATAAACTACACTTGTATTGCAGAAAGGATTTGCCTTTAACAAACCCCAAAATACCTAATAATTTGGGATGTACACAACAAAGTGCTAGAGTGCAATTTGCATAATGGGGACGCTAGTTAAATTGACCTGTGTGTCTCCAAGGAAAAATATTATTAGGGTTTTACTCTCACTTCCTGTTTGGCTATGTGACAGGAAGTGAAGCCAATTTTAATAAAAGGGACACAAAGCCCAACCTTAAAAAAAAAAAAAAAATCTTGATTTCCCTCAAATGTCCACAATTAGAATAGGATTGTCTTCAGCTTGATTTTAGTTCAGTGCTCTAAATCAGTGCTTCTCAACCCTGTCCTCAAGTACCCCCCAACAGGCCATGTTTGCAGGTTTTCCTTCATCTTGCACAGGTGCTTTAAATCAAAGTCAATGGTTTTGTATTTTGGACAGCTATTTTAGATAAGATAACATTTCCTAAACATGTCCTGTCGGGGGGGGGGGGGGGGGGGGACTGCGTTTCTATGGTGTGAACTAGCCCTAAGGGCCAGATCACACTATAGAAACGCAGTCCGGATGCGTTCCAGGTGCTTTTCTGCATGCACGTTTTTGATGCATTCCAGTGCGTTTTTGATGCATTTTACAGCGTAAAACCAGTACAGTCCAATGCATAAAAAAAATGCAGCATGTTCTACATTTTTTTCTGGAACTGGAAATGCACTGGAACTGCAAGCACTGGTGTGAACTATGCCATTGAAAAAAAACGCACTGGACTGCATGTGGTGTGAACTGGCCCTTAAGGAATAAAAGTTATTTAAAAATACTCATGGCTATAATGAAATGTTGGTCCGGCAATACACATAAAAGTTCATTGATAAAAACAGCATTAAGAAAAAAAACAAAGTTAAGAACAAAAAAAGTGTGGGGTTCCCCCGAAATTCCATACCAGGCCCTTCAGGTCTGGTATGGATATTAGGGGAACCCCTCACCAAAATAAAAAAAAAAAAAAAAATGGTGTGGGGGTCCCCCTCAAAATCCATACCAGGCCCTTCAGGTCTGGCATGGATTTTAAGGGGAACCCCGCACCAAAATTTTAAAAAAATGGCGTGGGGTCCCCTTAAAAATCCATACCAGACCCTTATCCGAGCACGCAACCTGGCAGGCCGCAGAAAAAGAGAAGGGGACGAGAGAGCGCCCCCCTCCTGAACTATACCAGGCCACATGCCCTCAACATTGGGAGGGTGCTTTGGGGTCCTCCACAAAGCACCTTGTCCCCATGTTGATGAGGACAAGGGCCTCATCCCCACAACCCTTGCCCGGTGGTTGTGGGGGTCTGCGGGCGGGGGGCTTATCGGAAATCTGGAAGCCCCCTTTAACAAGGGTACTCCCAGATCCCGCCCCCCCCGTGTGAAATGGTAAGGGGGTACAAAAGTACCCCTACCATTTCACAAAAAAACGGTCAAAAATGTTAAAAATGACAAGAGACAGTTTTTGACAGTTCCTTTATTTAAAGTCTTCTTCTTTCCATCTTCTTTCTTCTATCTTCCTTCGGTTTCTTCCTTCATCTTCATCTTCTGCTGGTTCTTCCTCCGGTGTTCTCATCTGGCATCTTCCTCCGCGGCACCGGCGTCTTCTTCCCTTCTTCGTGCTCGGGCCGCTCCGCATCCATGGGAGGCTCCCACTGTGTGACGCTTCTCGTCTTGACGGTTCTTAAATAACGGAGGGCGGGGCCACCCGGTGACTTCCCAGAGGCCCCGCCCTCCATTATTTAAGAACCGTCAGAAGACGAGAAGCGTCACACAGCGGGAGCCTCCCATGGATGTGGAGCGGCCCGAGCGCGAAGAAGAAGGGAAGAAGACGCCGGACGAGAACACTGGAGGAAGAACCAGAAGAAGATGAGGATGAAGGAAGAAACCAAAGGAAGATAGAAGAAAGAAGATGGAAAGAAGAAGACTTTAAATAAAGGAATTTTCAAAAACTGTCTCTTGTCATTTTTAACATTTTTGACAGTTATTTTGTGAAATCGTAGGGTACTTTTGCACCCCCTTACCATTTCACACAGGGGGGAGGGCCGGGATATGGGGGTCCCCTTGTTAAAGGGGGCTTCCAGATCCCGATAAGCCCCCCGCAGACCCCCACAACCATCGGGCAAGGGTTGTGGGGATGAGGCCCTTGTCCTCATCAACATGGGGACAAGGTGCTTTGTGGGGGACCCCAAAGCACCCTCCCAATGTTGAGGGCATGTGGCCTGGTACGGTTCAGGGGGGGGGCACTCTCGTCCCTCCCTCTTTTCCTGTGGCCTGCCAGGTTGCATGCTTGGATAAGGGTCTGGTATGGATTTTGAGGGGGGACCCCACGCCTTTTTTTTTTTTAATTTTGGCGCAGGGTTCCCCTTAAAATCCATACCAGACCTGAAGGGCCTGGTATGGATTTTTAGGGGGACCCCACGCCATTTTTTTTTTTTTTGGTGTGGGGTTCCCCTTAAAATTCAGACCTGAAGGGCCTGGTATTGAATTTCGGGGGAACCCCACGCATTTTTTTTTCTGAATTTTGTTTGTTTTCTTAATGCTGTTTTTATCAATGAACTTTTATGTGTATTGCCGGACCGACATTTCATTATAGCTGCAAAGTGAACCAGCGTAAAAAAAAAAAAAAAAAAAAAAAAGTCTAGAGGTGCGCCCGTCCAACCTATGCAAATGCATTTACGTTGCTTGACATTTACTAAGATTTTGCCGGCGCACTGAACCAAAGCATTTGAACAAGCGCAAATGCCGTTTGAGTATGCACAGTGTATAAATTCACCTCCCGCAGCTCTAAATGTATTTGCCGGCGCTGCCGGCTTGTCAGAAAAAGACACTTTCTCATTCTATTTTGGGCATATTTGTTACTTGGACAGTTAGTACTATACTTCCCCACATCACCCCCATTATATTGGCACTTCCAGCTTGTTTAACCTTTAAGTTAAAGATGCCGTGTGCCATGTCTATAGTGGTGTACCGCTTCCCGTGTGCCGGGAAGAGAATAGTAAATGGGGGATTGTGCTGTGTTACCAGCGCAAATGCTTTGTAAATAAGAAAATGTCATTTGCGCATCGGCGTGCACCGCAAGTCATGGCGCAAATGCTTCGTAAATCAGCCCCATAGTGTCTACAGTACACAATAAATAAGGAACATATACAAAACCACTATATTATAAATTTAGTTCCCCTTACAGGCATATAATAATTACCTTTGCTTATCATGTTTTGAAACTTCTAATGTCATCCAAGGTAATTATTTTTGCAATGTCAGTGGTTCTAAACTATTTTGAATTTACGTGCCAGGAAACTTTTTAGGCACAAGGCTGCCGATAAGGGGTTACAGGCAGTCCTCCCATACTGGGCTCAGGCCCCATCTGGTCTGCAGGGGGTCCCATGCCCTGCTGGGGCTGCATGTAGCTCTATCCCCAGGGCAATGTGTCCCCTAGGTCTCTTGTATATCTCCTCCCCACACATTCCCTCAGTGCCTTGTGGCTAGAAAAAAAGAAAGGAAACAAGAAGTAAGTATTTTGGATGCACGAAATGGGCAAACTGTTTTCTACTGGATTAGGACGGAGGAAGATTTTTACTAACAGAAAAGGTATCAGCACAAAGGACACATCCTACTGACTGTAAGTTATGTCCCTTGTTATGATTTTTCTGTTTGTGATTTTGGCTTTAACATTTGCCAAAATTCATGCATTAAAGATGTCTCATATACTGTAGTGTATCATCTGTACACATTTGGTGTGTCTTTGCTGTATTCCCAAAGTGTTAAAAAAAAATCCCCAATAGGACAAGGGTTCACCAAGTGTCTGTGGAGGACTGCAGAGGTTTATCACAAAGGAGCGACATAGTCCTAAGCACAAGTATATATGTATATAAAATGCATCACTATATTGCAAATACTTATCCAACACATAATACTCAATATAATCAAATCCACACTCACCAAGTAAAATGAGCATTAGGAGAATGTGACAATCAAAAATCAGGTCCCAAAGTAAGCAGTATTGAACCCAAAAGCAAAACATTTATTTTATTGCAAATTACCAATTCTTATGCCGCGTACACACGGTTGGACTTTTCGGCTAAAAAAGTCCGACAGCCCGTCCGACAGACTTTCGACTGACTTTTGGCGGACTTGCGGCGGACTTTCTAACGAATTTTATGTGATGACATACGACCGGACTAAAATAAGGAAGTTGATAGCCAGTAGCCAATAGCTGCCCTAGCGTGGGTTTTTGTCCGTCGGACTAGCATACAGACGAGCGGTTTTCTGGGTCCGGCGGAGTTACGACGTAAAGATTTGAAGCATGTTCCAAATCTAAAGCCCATCAGATTTGCGACTGGAAAAGTCCGCTGAAGATCCGGTGAAGCCCACACACGATCGGATTGTCAGCCGGATTTGGTCCGTCGGACCAGTAAGGTCGAAAAGTCCGACCGTGTGTACGTGGCATTAGATGTGATGGCTGCATTCGTTTTCTTTTTTAGGCTTGATTTTTCAACAAACCGCCTCTCATTCATTTCAGTGCGACTTTTCACACTGGGTCAGTGCCCTTGTGAGACGTTAGGAAGATTCCCGCAAGCAGCATCTTTGGCATGCCCATTGCAATGAACGAAAAAGGTTTCCAAAACGCCAAAAAACGGGTACTTTTAACCTATTCTTTGGGGTTAAAAGTGCCCCGATATCGGCCGAAAAGCGCAGCTTAAACAGTGCTAAAGTGCAGCCAAAATGATCGGTGATGTAGTGCTAACGTGGCCCCAGTGTGAAAGGGGTCTAAGTGATTCTAAACAAAATAAAGAATGGAGGCATGGATGAATGGGTGAGTTTGCTTTGAATACTAAAATATTAATTAAATAGCATTTATGGTTTGTGGTGCATAGATGTAGTTTAGTGTTACTTTCAATTCTGACCATTTTTAGAGCTAATATACAAACTACTGTCAAAAAACATGGGAAGCTGGGCACTGTCATGGCAGACATGTACTAAGGCAAAAAATGTTTTTAACAGATAGCATACAGGGGGAGAGGGTCTTTTCATGTGAATTTTAGGGCAACCTTTAAATAACATGCATAAATAACACACAGCAGCTTCTAAAGAAATAATATTGACAAACAATATAATTGACTTAAAGTTGATCAAATTCACATGTATGTGTAAAAAGACTGAACAAAGACTATGGTGTCCCTTTAACCACTTCACAACTGCACTCCAGACCGAATGACAGCTACAGCATGGTTGCACTTTGCCCGGGAGGCCATCATATGACGTCCTCCTGTGCGCGCATTGGCAGTGATCTGTGATGGCTGTGTCCTTCAGACGCAGATAATCACAGCAACTCTTTACCACGTGATCAGCTGTGTCCAATCACAGCTGATCATAGTGTAAACAGGATTTGACAGTTATCCGCAATCCTCTCCTCACGCTGACAGCGTGTGAGGAGAGGAGAGCCGATAACCGGCAAATCCACACAGGGGACATCTACACTGATAATCAGGGCACGAATCATCAGTGTCCTGAGGATCAGTGCAGCCCTAACAGTGTTGCCAATCAATGCCCATCAATGCTGCTAATCAGTGCCCACCAGTGCTGCCAATCAATGCCCATCAGTGCTGCTTATCAGTGCAGCCTTATCAGTGCCTCCCCATCAGGGCCGCCTCATCAGTGCAGCCTAACAGTGCTGCCAATCAATGCCCATCAGTGCTGCCAATCAGTGCCCACCAGTGCTGCCAGTCAATGCCTACCAGTGCTGCCTATCAGTGCAACCTTATCAGTGCCTCCCCATCAGGGCCGCCTCATCAGTGCAGCCTAACAGTGCCCATTAGTGCAGCCTATCAGTGCAGCCTATCAGTGCCCATTAGTGCAGCCTATCAGTGAAGGAGAAAAATTACTTTTTTCCTTTGTTTAGCAAGAAATAAAAAACCCAGTGGCAATTAAATACCACCAAAAGAAAGCGCTGTACCCAAAATTTTGTTTGGGTACAGTGTTGCATGACCGCGCATTTGTCATTCAAAGTGTGACAGCGCTGAAAAAGGAAAATTGGCCGGGGCAGGAAGGGGGTGAAGGGGGCCCAGTAGGCAAGTGGTTAAAGGATAAACTGGTTATAACATCTAGATGTGGAAAAAAAAAACAGAATTGCTGATGCAATAAAAATAAAATACAGGATCTATTGAGAGAATAGAAGAAAAATTAGTCTTAGCACTTGCACATCCTTCAGAACAGCTCATACATTATGCTAGCGCTCCAGAGGGCTGTTTAATAGATCGTATATCAGAAATGAAAAATGACATCTCTATTCTAAAAACAGGGAATATCTGCACTTAGGATGGCACAAGAAAACCATGCAATCCACCATTTATACACTGTTTTATTTTCCAAGCATGGCTTTCCAAAACTAGCTTCATATTTTATTTTAAACAACCTGAAGACACACACATATATAGTGAGAACATAAGCGATTACAACACATGTAGAAAGAGAGACTAATTTATAACAATGTCACCACACTTAGAGTGAGAAAATGATTTGGTAGCTTTTTTTTTTTTTTGTGGCATTTTTAGAAGAAGATTCTGTGAAGTAACTATAAAAACTTGAAGTTTAGAATGTAATCCTGCCAATGTTAGCAAGGTCAGCTGACAATCCTTTTTACCTTAGGGCAGATTTAGGCTGTAACAGGCACTACAAGCTGATTATTGTTAGAAAGAAACGTCCATCACCCAGGTTGGTCTGGCTCTATACATGTATATAGGAGTATAAAAGGACCTGTGCGTGGCCGGCGGCCGCAATGTCAGCCGGCCACCCGCAATCGCTCCACAGAGAGGCAGAATGGGGATCTGTCAATGTAGACTGTTTCTAGTGATTAGGAACACAGTAATCAGTGCATTTTTATAGCACAGATCGCTGTATAAATGTCACTTGTCCCAAAAATGTGTCAAAAGTGTCCGATCTGTCCACCGCAATGTCACAGTCTCGCTAAAAATCGCAGATCGCCGCCATTACTAGTAAAAAAAAAAATAAATAAATATAAAATAATAAAAATGCCATAAATCTAGCCCCTATTTTGTAGATGCTATAACTTTTGTGCAAACTAATCAATATACACTTATTGTATTTGTTTTCCCCAAACATATGCAGAAGAATACATATTGGCCTAAACTGATGAAGAAATTTTTATTTTTATTTTTTTGGATGTTTATTATAGCAAAAAGTAAAATTTTTTTTTTTTTTTTTTAAATTGTCGCTATTTTTGTTTATAGCACAAAAAATAAAAACTGCAGAGGTGATCAAATACCACCAAAAGAAAGCTCTATTTTTGTGAAAAAAAAGGATGAATTTTGTCTAGGTACAACGTCACGTGACCACGCAATTGCCAGTTAAAGCGACGCAGTGCCGTATCACAAAAAAAATGATTGAAGTGCAATATTTCTATTATTACATTGTTATATAAAATAAAATAGTTCAACTCACCATAATGCATAATCAGTGGGAGCCCTGAGCATGTCACTTGCCAACGTCACCTGCCTTCAGATGCAGATTGTCACTTGCCACATGTTGCGGATTGTCACTTGCCACGACGCCATCTGCCACACGTTGCAGATTGTCACTTGCCACGACGTCACCTGCCACATGTAGCGGATTGTCACTTGAAGGGGGCGTACTATGTAATGATGGGGCGGAATATGTCACAAAGCTGAAACACATCTCCTAAGCAAATATATCTCTGCTATTCTTCCTACACGAGTTAAGGGCAACATGTGTAGAAAGAATAGCAGAGATATATTTGTTTTGGAGATGTGTTTGAGTGTCGTGACAAATTCTGCCCCCATCTTAACAGCACTGCCCATCATTACTAAATACGCCCTATTGTGTTGCCATCCGCCCCTCACACGCTCCCATCATGAACAAGTCTTCCCCTTGCAGACTTGCACGAGCATCGGGAGCGTGTGGCACTATGTTGGCTATAGTGCGCAGGCGCCGTCTACAGCTGATCGTCAATTTGGATGTTCGGAGGACTTCGGCGGCTCGCTACTGCGCAAGCACTGCACATGTGCAGTACCGGGTGGGCATTATTCGACAGGGGGCATTTATCGACAAGACATTGGCCCGCTGTGTTTTGCTTGCGTCTATCTAGCAAGGTTTCTCTGTGGTATAAGCAAGGAAGCTGAGATTTCTGCAGTGTGTAAATGTGCTTTTTACTATACAAAGATGCTGTACATACAAAACTATTACAATATTAGGAATACAATACAAGACTGACTGATATCTATAACAAGCAAAATTCCTAGCAAACTGAACAGCCTATGGTCTATAATAGTACAAATACACTTAAAAGTTACTTATCTTCTGTTACTGTATGTTCGTGATCTCCATTGGCAACGATGCTTCTTGGAAACCAGGCAGTGTTCTTGTATCATGAGTGGCGGCTTCTGATCTTCAAAGCATGATGGTGTGTGTGTGTGTCCCTACTCACCCCCTTTTATGTGTCAGGCTGTTTGCCATAGCTACCAAACAACAGAAAACATGCCTGTTTACTGTAGCTGTAGAAACAATGGACTGTTGAAAACTGCATCTACGTACCCATTGTCTAATCAGGCCAACACCTGACAGTAATCTAACAGTCATTCTTTCAGTTTGAGAGCTGAAAGGACCTCAAACAACTAAAGCTCTTTCTTGTGTACTGTATCAATAGAGACAATAGCCTGTTGAAAACTGTAACAATACAACAATGATATTTACCCCCATTGTATAAAACAGAGAAATCTACTCAAGACAAAAACTGACAATATCTCTATGACCAACCACTATTTTGTAATGTTATGTCCCATGTGTCATAAGTCTGATTAATAAAAAAAAAAATCATATTGTAACAAACGCAACACATTCCGCCCTAGATTTTTTTTCTCAGACTACACACAAAGTCTCATTACTAAACTCATTCTAAACGTTAATTTTTCTTGAATGCAACACCTCCCATTTCTGTCACTGAGAAGGTGTTTCAGTCTTTAACTAAAAAAGTTCATTAGAAAGTCCATTCTAAAGTTCTTTAGAAACAAGTCCAGGCTTATAATACATCAAAGGCCTTGCTCTCCACAGTTCTTGCGATCTTCTGTCATTCTTTCCATCATTTAACCACTTTTCTCTGGTCTTCCTATGGATCAAATCGGAGACAGCCTGTGGAGTGGAAAACAAAGCGGATTATCTGTTCCTTCTAATAATACATAAACAGTAGATCCAGGCCCTTCAGCTAAAATCTCTCCTCTAAATGGCTACTTGCCTGGATATCTGACTAACACTTTGCCCCCTGCCTGTACCCACTTCTGACCCTCCCAAAGAACATCAATAGGGAGGAGAGGAAATATACTGATATTTCCCAGAAGACCACTGCTGTTTATTTTGGAAGGTTTGCTGTCATGTAGCCTCACTTTCCACTCTTGCTGAGAAGTATGCACTAACCAGTCAGAGTCCCAGCCACTGTCTTGAAGCTCATCTGTCAATGCAAATGTAACTTCAAACCTTCCTGCCAGATTCCCTCTCATTCCTAGATAGGCTTCAGCTTCAGATACATCACTCTTGGTTTCTATGTCATGGGAAGCAGTAATATGGTATCTGTTAAGCCCTGTTCTTTCAGGAACCTTACATAAATACTGAACTCTGCACTCCAGTTGTGGAATCTGTGCCCCAGCCCCTACCATCCTCTCATATGGTGTGCCTTTGGCTATTGGCCTAGAATTTAACAACATGACTGCCTGTGTGAGGACCCGATCCCACCCCCTTAGTGTATGTGTGGGTGTAAGTTTGTGTATCTGGTCCTTCAATAGCCGTTGTATCTTTCAATCAAACCAGCTGCCTCTGGATGGTATGGGATGTGGCACAACCAGTACACTCCAGAATCTTTGGCCCACTGCTGTACTGTTGATCTGATGAAGTGTGAGCCGTTATCACTTTGCACTTGTTTGGGACAACCATAAGCAACGACAAGTTTCTGGAGCAGTTGAAGCGTTGCGGCTTGATCTGCACATTTGCAAGGATGAACAAGCATAAGTCCTGAATAGGTGTCCACTGCAGTGCAACAATATCTCAGTACATTGTTTCCCCGGGGCAGGGGACCGATGAAGTCAATCTACCAGATCTCTGCAGGCCTCTCACCCCTCTTAATCAACCCGGTGGAGTACTTTTGCAATGGCCATTGTCGCACTTCTCCACACACTGTACAGTTCCCTATTACAGTCTTTATCATGTCCATGGATATAGGCAATCCTCTCTGCTGTGCCCATTCATGTGTTGCTTTCTGCCCCAAATGTCAAGATTGCTTGTGGGCCCAGTTGGCCAAGTTCATCAAGACAGGATCAATTGGCACAACTATCTTCACTTTGGCGATTTCATCTGCAACTCTGTTATAGTTCTCAAAGTCTGGGACTAGGGGCACATGTGCATCAACATGCCCCACTTTTATGGTGCGGGAGTGAGCTTCCTTCCAGATGTAGTCCCAGACTTCCTTGCCTCCCCACACCACCTTTCCATGAATCATCCATTCATTGGACTTCCACGTGGGCATCCAAGTTGTCAGTCCTTTAAAAAACCGCCCAGCTGTCACTGTAGATAGTGACATGGGAAGAAGGATCCTCCTGAAGAGTCATCAACACCGCTTTCAACTCTGCATACTGACTGGACCCTCCAATTCCAGTCTCCTGCAGGACTGTGTCTGTACTTGGGTTGTAGGCTACTGCTGTCCATTTACGTCCAGACGAGGTGACTATGGCTGAACCATCAGTGAACCACGCTGACTCCTTCATGTCTTCTGACAGAGACTCAAAGGGTGGAGCCTCTTGAATGGGGGATGACTTCAGTACAGGAATTTCTTCTTCTGGTCGGGTGCTGGTAAAAGTGACAAGCCCAGCCAGCTGTTTTGAAATGTCTCTAACATCCCCAGCTGCGATACCCCCTCTTTCTTGAAGGTACCACTTTCATTTCATTAGTGTCTGGTTCTGGGCTACAGTTGCCCTAGTGGTCAGTCTATTATCTCTCACCCATCCTGCTATTGGCAATGCAGTATGGATGGTGACTGTGTCCTTTACTGTAATGGTCTCTACATGTTGAAGTTCTGTGTAGGCCCCAAACAGGTACTTCTCTAGGGGCATGTATCTCTTCTGTGCCCCTGTCAGTTGTTTGGACCAAAATCCAATGGGTATTGCTCTCAGTCCTTTCTTTTCATTTGGCTGCCATAGACTCCAAGATATGGTACCATTCTGCTCCACTACATCTAGCTGAAATGGTACTCCTTGTCTCACGGGTCCTAATCTCTGATGCTGCAAATTTTTAGCTTCTTTAGCAGCCAGGAATGCAGTCCGCTGCTCTGAGCCCCATGAGAACTCAGTCTTTTTTCTGGTGACATTATATATAGGCCTCAGAATCAGTCCAAGATGTGGGATGAACGATCTCCAGAACCCCACAACTCCACTGAACTTCTGTGCCTCCTCTTTGGTAGTAGGGGGCGACAGAGCCTGGATAGTTTGCACAACTGTCTCTGGAATTTTCCTCTGCGGCCCAGTCCACATCATTCCCAGGAATTTCACTTCCGTGGCAGGTCCTTGAACTTTGTCTTTGTCGATAGTTCACCCTCTGTTCTCCATGTGATGTATCAGCAGGTGCAGTGCTTCAGTTACATCTTATTTTGTTCCAGAGATCATGATGTCATCAATGTAGTGGAACACAGCGACTTTCAAACTCAGGGTACTTAAATCTCGGTCAATCAGTTCATGACAAATGGTTGGAGAATGAACATAGTCTTCAGGAAGCACGGTGAAAGTGTACTGGCGGCCGTCCCACACTATAGCAAACTGATCTTGACACTCTGGGTCTATCAAAATCGAAAAGAAAGCATTAGCCAGGTCTATCACAGCATGATATTCTCCTGCATCTTTAGCAATTTTCTCAACAATTGAGATCATATCTGGTACAGCAGACTTCAATGGAGGTGCCACTTTGTTTAGACCTCTGTAATCCACAGTCATTCTATATGTCCCATCAGGTTGCTTTACTGAGAACACCTGAGACGAGAAAGGACTTACAGCAGGTCTAAGGATCCCTACTCTCAACAGTTCTTGAATAGTCTCCCCAATTTCTTTGTGGCCTCCAGGAAGTCTGTACTGCTTGAGACAGACTGGCTTCTCTGGCGGAGGAATGTAGACAGGGATCCATTTCGCATGACCTCTGACCACAGCCTTCACCGCCCTTACCAGATACCCGAATGTGAATGTACCTCTTTCAGTCTGAATTGACTGACCTTGAAGTACATCCATCCCAAGAATATTTTCAGGTAACTGATACCAAAACATTTGTCATAAATCCTGATCCCTTGCCAATAGCCAATTTTACCTGTACCCTAACTGCTGGTGTGGTTTGCCCTCCCAAACCTTCTACATAAATCAATTCTCCTTTGTGATGGGAAGGATTTCCTTGCAAAAGTGTAACTTCAGCTCCGCTATCAACTAAAGCCATTACATGTGTAGGAGAAGATGACTTCCCCCACCATACAGTAACAGGTGCATATGGGCGTCGGTCTCCTGCTGTCACTGCCCTCACGGCTACTACAGGAGACTCACATTCCCTTCATAAAGGATAAGGAACCTCCCAATCCCCTTTTCTGATTCTCTCTAATTCCTCCCCAGGATAAAGGGATTTGGGTTCATGTTCAATTTTGGGAATTGGTTTGGGGCTAACAGGAGGGGTCTGTTCTGTTTCCTCTAAGTCTAGGCTGATGTTATCTTCACTAGGAGTAGTGTTTCTAACCCTGACCGTTTTCCCTACTAAATGCTTCCACCTCTTCAGCATTTCTGCAGTAGAAACACCATCTATCTCATCTTTAGGTACACCTGCCTTTAATAGGTCCACCCACATTTCTTTCCTAGAAATAACAAGCCTGGTTTTCTCTTCACCTCCCGTCTTCTCTACCCCATTCCCTTTCTTCTCTGTTCTTTTCTGCTTGTATTTTTCCTGTCTGGCCTTGACCTTATCTCCTGCCCTGACAGGTTTTGTTTTAGTCTCCTCTAGCTCCCCCAACTGGCTTAAAAGGGTAGTTAAATGAGGAAAAGATGATCCACACTCCGGTGATTGCACTTAAGAAGTATAACATTTATTGACAAGCCACAGTGACCAAACGCAAATAAGAACAGTTGACGCGTTTCAGCCTATAAGGCTTTAGTCATAAAAGGGTAGTGGCTTCATGAATCTTGCTGTTTAATCCCAGGCCTCCCAACAAGGACAATAATGGAGCCCTGAGATTAAATGGCGCAGACTTCATCAGCTTAGAGCACAGAGCAGACATAAAGGGTTCCATATCTGGGCCCATCCATTCTGGAAACGTATTTAATCCGGTTATACAACCCATCTCACGTAACCTGGAAATACCCTCTCCTATTGCTTTCCATGAGTAGGTATTTTCCAGGTCAATAGGACTAGCGTATACTCGGACTATTCCATCTCTCACGAGGTCTAACAGTGAAAAATTTACACTAAACTCTCTGGCTTTTTGCATTGCCTGACGCAATTGTGGATCATGGGTTAACGCTCCCATAGTCACTGCTTCCTTACCTGACAAAACAACACTGTCCGCCCCTTCATCCCATAAGCGTAGGAGCCAGGTAAATAGGGGTTCCCCAGACCCTTGTTTGTATTGTTTTGCCAGCTCATGGAGTTCAGTTTGTGTAAACTCCTGTACTTCTTCAAATTCAACATCTCTGGGGTTGCGATAATGCACCTCCCCATCTGCCATATCCTCTCTATCATGTTGCCGTTTCCTATGCTTAGTAATGAGAGGTATGGCATACTTTTTCTTTCGCACTAGCAGATCATCATGCGAAATATCAAACTCTATCTCCTCATCCTCACTATCATTTGAGGAGAGCGCATTCTCACAATCCCAATTTTGGGATGTGACAATGGCACGTACCCTGGCTTTACTAACAGGTTTACGGCCCTTCCTTTTCCTTAAGGCATTAATTGATTTGGTCATGAGGGCTGCACACCGCTCTTGCAAATCATCAGCCCGACTAGCAGTTGAACACACACACTCTGAAGCAACTGCTAGCTGGTCTTTTAATACCTTAACTTCTGCCTCTGCCTTCTCCCTTCTCTGTGATTTAGTGTAAATAGCATTAAGGAAATGCCAGCCCACTGTGGACACTGTACTCTTTTTTACTTAAATCCAACCCCTTAAGGCTAAAATCTACAAAATGATCTGAGACTTTATCACCCCAAGTCAGCTTCAAGGGAGAAGCATACTTCACAAATTCTTTAGCAAGAGGCTCCCACTCATTGTCTCTGGCCCAGATAGGTAAGCTGCACACTTCCTTCTGGCCACCAGAACCCTCTGCAGCCTTGTTTTTCCTAAACAGTTTAGGCAGCATTTTACCTAGCACAAGTTACACAACACTACAGAAAAACACATCTGCTTCAGTTGAATTATAGCACAGATCGCGGCACGAGCCCCCAAATGTTTTGCTTGCGTCTATCTAGCAAGGTTACTCTGTGTAATAAGCAAGGAAGCTGAGATTTCTGCAGTGTGTAAATGTGCTTTTTACTATACAAAGATGCTGTACATACAAAACTATTACAATATTAGGAATACAATACAAGACTGACTGATATCTATAACAAGCAAAATGCCTGGCAAACTGAACAGCCTATGGTCTATAATAGTACAAATACACTTAAAAGTGACTTATCTGATGGGTGCTCATGCGCGCGGGCACGGGAGCGGACATGTTCTGACCTGCTCCGCACGCCGCTGGCCTTTCTGAGCTCGATTAAGCCAGAGAGAAGCCACAAAGACTGCAGTTTCCCGTGCGATCCGCATTATGAATCAAAGAGGAGGGGGGACATCCAAAAAGAAACCCGACATCCAGCTATTTGTTCAGTTCGGGGAACGCTACAGCAGGGACTCCCCCTTCCAAGATGGTGTCGGGCCGGAGGACAGAGGCAGAAGCTGCAAAGCAGGTGAGCGGGACCCAGAGACATCAGGCCCCCCCTGCACAAGGAGTCTCCCCATAATATAGCGGCAGCTGGATTGGACAGAGAGCGGGACCCCTTCTCCTCTCAGTCACAGGAAGATATCACAAGGCCACAGAAGGATCTGTCCCCACAGTTCTCCCTCTCCCCCTCCCATACCTATCAGGGGGAGGGAATGGATGGTGCTGATTCCCCAGCTTCCTCCATGGAGAGGAATATGGCTGAGATAGCCGAACTTGCCCTGAGCCAAAACAGCACAGGGAGTGAACAACCTCCCCCACCTCCAGCACCATATTCAGGGGATTCTGTCCTCCTCGCTCGCTTCTCAGCACTGTTACAACAAGAGCTGACTAAGGCTTGCCAATTAATCACAGCTGAAATGAAACATGACTTTAATGACATAGGGGACAGACTGGACACTATTAAATTCAAAATGGATGGCACAGTGCGGAGGGTTAATTAGAACTCAAGCATGATAGCCTCATTACAAGATCAATTAGATCAAACCAATGCCAAAATTGAAGATCAGGAAAATAGATCCAGACGCTATAATTTTCGAATTCGCGGTCTACCTGAAGCAGTGACTGACCTGGAGGATGCAGTACATACTCTCATGCAAGATTTGATCCCAGACATTTCACCACAGCACATGGCAATTGATAGAGTGCATCGAGCTTTGATGGCCCCAAGACAAGATGGCCCTCCTGGAGACATCCTAGTCAACCCGCATTTTTACAGAATCAAGGAACAAATAATGTCCACAGCCCAGGCGAAATTGACCTCATGGGCCACCCCATACAAATCTTCGCGGACATTTCGCAAATGACTATCCAAAAAAGACGAGCCCTGAAACCATTATTGGCGCAGCTCACTAATTGCCAAATCAAATACCGTTGGTCATTTCCTTTTCGACTATCATTTACCTTTAAGGGAAAGACATATTCTTTTACAAAATTCTCGGATGGAGAAGACATTCTCTTGGGCCTCGGCTTGATTTCCAGGGAATCATCAGCCCCCAAAGCACAACAGGAAATGGATCGCCCAATCTCGCCCTTATGGGAACAACGCCAGCGTTATTCTTCTAGAAGACGACACCCAGTAGCTGGACCGGACGGATGATGGAGATGAGCCCCTTTTTGAGAAGTATCCACCACACAGTGATAATTGATATCACCGTAAACCCATATAGGACTCCTCTTCAGCGGTCTGGAACCCACACTGTTGGCTATAGTTCAGCCAGTTTAATTAGTCTTCAAGACGCCAGTGTGACTGCCTGACTTCTGGAGGGATGAAACCCCCCCTCTCGTTATTGGGAGATTAGAACTGATTTACCTATGTTTGTTGTTTTACTAAGATGGTTATATAGATATAGTAAACTCTGAACCCCATAACCTAGTCTAACCTAGTTTTGTTCAGTAGGACTTGAGGGAATGTAATATATTGAGCTAGCTAGATTTGTTTGATTCCCCTCTCTACTAATACAATATTTTATATGGGAAGTGCCGAGGCAGAAACGCATGCCACTCCTAGACGAGCTTGTCGTCATCAACCAGATGGTGACAACCTCGCCCAACCTAGTGGAAACCATAGTCTCCGGGACCTTTACGAATATGTTCATGTTGTTATATCAGTTTTTTATGTACCTTATTTCCGAGGTGACAGGTGGACACTGGTCCAGTTCATCTTATCCCAACACTGATTCCTCTTTTCTTCTCTCTTTTGTCTTCTCCTTTTCCTTGAGTGCACTCCTACATCTGAAATTTGAAGAAGCCCATCGAAACATCTCCTACTTGAGAGTTATGATGACCATCTACAACAGGCGAGTACAGTCTGCCGGACTATAATGCTAAAATCTCAGTTACCCCATTCACACACTCATGTATTAAACACATAATGTTAAAGGCCTAAATTCCCCTACAAAACGCGCTAAAGCCTTTCTTTACTATCATAAACTTGATATAGATTTCCTACTCCTCCAGGAAATGCATTTTTCGCGTACTTCAGCCCCTAGATACCTGAATTCTAGATTTCCCACGTTTTATTTATCTAACGGTCCAGATAAGAAATGAGGAGTAGCGATTTGCATTGCAAAGAGTGTACCGTTTACCCCCTCAACAGTTATCAGAGACAGGGAGGGGAGGTACGTCATGGTCTCGGGGAAAGTAAATGAAAATGCTATCACTCTCATCTCATATTACATCCCCAACACGGGTCAGGTAACATTTTTCGAAACCATGCTACAAACATTGATGCCTCTTGTACAAGGCCAACTTATAATGGGCGGTGACAGCAATGTCTCCTTAGACCAAGCCCTTGATAGGACCAATGTACATAAACCTATAGTGAAACACACTCCCAAACAGGGTATCAAACTGGCCCGTACTCTACACTCTTATGACCTCATAGATATTTGGAGGGACTTCCATCCCACTACCAGGGATTACACCCACTACTCCCAGGTCCATAAAATGTACTCGCGTATAGACCATTTACTAACACAATCATCACTCTTACCCTCAATTGAATCAGTTAAAATTGTGCCCAGTTCATGGTCAGACCACTCACCAGTACAAATGACACTAACTGATTTATGGACGAGACCAAAACCCTCAACGTGGCGACTTAACGATTCATTACTTAATGATCCCATTATATACACTGAGATAGAGAAGGCTATCCAACAATATTTTATAGATAATCGAGCTAACGACGCGTCCCCTAGCATCAATTGGGCGGCACATAAAGCCACCATTTGCGGCAAACTGATTCAAGTGGCCTCTAGGAAAAAAAGGGATAATGCACAAAAGATTCAACAACAGGAGGACGAGCTTCAAAAAATAGTTCAGGAACAAAAATCTAACGCTCATCTGGACCTGTGACATAAAATAGATACAGCTAGAATAGCATTAAATCTTAGCCTCACAACCAAAGCGGAAACATTTCTACGCTGGTCTAGACATCGTTTTTACACCAAGGGAGATAAACCTACCACACTTTTAGCTAGAAAACTAACCCCGCGACCATTTAACCCTGCAATGCTTAGATTACGTACACGAGATGGGAAACTTACCCAAAACCCCCAAGTAATACTCCAAGAATTTTCAAGGTTCTTTACTGATCTATACAATAAACCAGCCCCATTTCCCAAAGCCCGGGCAGATGAATTTTTTCATGATATTCCCTTACCAAAAGTAGAACAAGAACACATAGAATTAATGAAAGCAGACTTTACTGAGGAAGAGATATTAGCAGCTATTAGATGTCTGAATCCCACAAAGGCACCTGGCCCAGATGGCTTCACTGGCCATTATTATAGAAAATTTGCAGCCATATTGACTCCTCATCTGTGTTCCTTTTTCAATGCGATACAGAAAGGTAACCCTCTAGCTACACATGAAAATGAGGCACTTATCCAAGTAATTCCTAAACCGGGAAAGGATCATGGGGATCCTGCTAACTATCGCCCGATATCGCTCATCAATGTGGACCTCAAACTGATGACCAAAGTATTAGCAACCAGAATGAATTCCTTTCTAGCCAAATATATCCATCCCGACCAAGTGGGATTTGTTCCCAATAGACAGGCTCCAGACCAAACCCGACGGGCGATAGATATTATAGCAGCACTAAACTCAAACTGGGACAATCTAGGCTCACGGAAGGGAATGCTATTGTTGTTAGATCTTTGTAAGGCGTTTGACTCGGTCACGTGGGAATATATATATTACACATTGAGGAGATATGGATTTGGACCCCGTTTTCTGACTATATTACAGATGCTATACAACACACCCACGGCCAAACTTCAGATAAAAGGCTACAAATCTAATACAATAGATATACACAGGGGAACGAGGCAAGGATGCCCCCTATCTCCCATCTTATTTATTTTAGCATTAGAACCCCTAGCAATTAAGCTTAGACATCACCAAGACATAAAAGGAATATGTTGCGGAGACGGGGAGCAGAAATGCTCTCTGTTTGCTGACGATATTTTAATGTTCCTCTCCTCCCCGATCATGTCCCTCCCTAACCTCTATCAGGTTCTACAACACTTCACCGCTTTCTCAGGTCTCACGATAAATCACTCCAAATCTGAAGCCCTAAATTTAACCTTAGAACCGCAGACTGTAAAACTTCTTCAAAAATCGTTTCAGTTCAAATGGCAGAAAGATAGACTTCCATATTTGGGAATTTTTCTAACCTCCACTCTACAGACTCTGTACCAAGCCAATTACCCCTCTCTTTATAAGAAATTGACAGCAGACCTATTGTCATGGGCTAAAAGCCCTCCGTCGTGGCTCGGCAGACTGTACTCCATTAAAATGAACCTCTTGCTGAGACTGTTGTATTTGTTCAGAACTCTTCCAATAGCAATCAATAGGCCTGATCTTACGTTTTTTCAGAAAAAGATAATGACGTTCATATGGGGAGATACAAGACCTAAGGTGAATCAGTGAACCCTCTACATCCCCAAATCTAAAGGGGGTTTAGGGGTCTCAAATTTGGCCAAATATTTTGAGGCAGCCCAATTGGCCCAATTAATCCGCTCCCACTCAGGGCTACCTCAACCATCCTGGATGATATTGGAATCATCCCCATATCCCACAAAACCGATTAGCCATTTTTTGTGGCTTCATATGAAAGACAGACCGATCATATTGTGCCCCACATTATCCTTTTCATTAAGCTTGTGGGACAGATTACAAAAACCTTTCACTTTTCGCTCTTCTCATGCTCCCTTAGCCCCGTTAACGGGCAACCCAGATTTCACCCCGGGTCTTAATCTTCAAAGATTATCATGGTGGACCAACAAGGGCCTGATTCGTATAGTTGACCTATGCGATCATAGAGGTATATTATCAAAACAATCTCTTATAGAAAAGCATCAGTTACCTAATACAGAATTCTATCACTACCTCCAGATTGTGCACTTCCTGAAAACCCTACAGCGCAAGTCCGATATCACGACTTCCTCCCCAATGGAATATTTATGCGGGTCTTTTGATAAACATAAAGGCCACATATCCAAAATTTATGGTATCCTGACCTCTAAGACAGAAAAACTATTCTATATGCAAAAGTGGGAACAGGATATAGAGGTAACGATGGAAATGGATACATGGTTTAATATGGCTCAATTAGCCTCAAAAGGTTATATAAATACTTCCCTGATAGAGGTGAATTATAAAGTCTTACTACAGGGGTATATGGTTCCGGCGAGAATTGCTACATACATCCCTGGCGCTTCCCCACTATGTTTCAGGGGGTGCGGCAGGGAAGGTACAATATATCATACTTGGTGGACTTGCCCTAAAGTCAGACGATTTTGGATACACATTTATAATTTTATCTACTCACTGACCCAAATTAATCTACCCAAATCTCCACAACAGGCGCTACTGGGGGGGTCCGTGGAAGGAGTGCCTAGGCACACAAAAAAACTCATATCGTTTATCTTCACAGCATCTAGGATCGCGATTGCTAGATCCTGGAGAAAGCCTCTGATTCCCTTTGAATTGGTAAAAGCGAAGCTGACGTGGATCATGATTAATGAATGCCTGTCGGCGATTCTTTTGGATAAACAGCGGGCTTTCGACAGGATTTGGGAACCATGGTGGACCCATCTATCCACGGGCTTCGATAGCTAATGGATCTTAGTGGAGATCCTTAGGGGTGCACTCAACCCCAACCCTTCCCCCATCCTTTCTCTTATCCTTTCCTTTTTCTTTTTTGTTAGTCTTTGCAGGTTTTCCTGCCTCATATTATTGCCCTCGCAATATTTGCAGAGAATCAATACGTGATAATAGATTTAAGGGTGTGACTGTAAATTAAACAAGTGCTCAAGTGTATAATATAATGGCTTTTTAGAAGTGAAGAATTTGTTATAGTACGAAACTCCCAAAAAAAAAAAACACCAATGTATCCCTATTTTGGTGAAAAATCCTTATTTAGTGATAAAGAGAATTTGCTACTGTATGTGCAAACAATAACACAAATTTTAAATCATCACCATTATAGAACATATATAAATCTTCTAATAATTATAAAGTGACAAGTGCCAAAACTGTGGTTATCAAACCATGGTGCATTGATGTGCAAAAACCATTTACAATAGTAAATCATTAATAATGTGTAAAAAACGCAACTTTGTATCAAAGAAAATCCCATGTACTGTTTGTTGCAAAATGTTCATAACAGTGATATAATGTGCCGTGCACTAAAACCCCGTAGAAATCGTGCACAAAGTTCTTCTTTAGTGGTAAAGAGCCGTGATGTAATTACTGGCAGTCACCCCCCAATGTGGTTACACTCACCGGAGCGCCCCATCCCTGCAGGGGTACGAGCGTATGATGTTGATCCTGTCTCCCCGGTTGTATGGATGCCAGTATCCTTCCTTGCGTCCCAATCCTAAACGCAGCTACTTGCATACAAGGAGGTAGGGGACTTCCTGTCCCTTGATGTAGTAAAGGTCCCCACTGGATATCCTCCCCTCCCTGTAGACTTTATTAGCCCTCTTGATCTTGATGTCCAGGGGACTTGATATTGATGTCAGGGGGACTATGCTGGACATCAAGATCAAGAGGGCTAATAAAGTCTACAGGGAGGGGTGGATATCCAGTGGGGACCTTTACTACATCAAGGGACAGGAAGTCCCCTACCTCCTTGTATGCAAGTAGCTGCGTTTAGGATTGGGACGCGTGGAAGGATACTGGCACCCATACAACCGGGGAGACAGGATCAACATCATACGCTCGTACCCCTGCAGGGGTGGGGCGCTCCGGTGAGTGTAACCACATTGGGGGGTGACTGCCAGTAATTACAGCACGGCTCTTTACCACTAAAGAAGAACTTTCTGCACGATTTCTACGGGGTTTTTGTGCATGGCACATTATATCACTGTTATGAACATTGTTGCAACAAACAGTACATGGGATTTTCTTTGATACAAAGTTGCGGTTTTTACACATTATTAATGATTTACTATTGTAAATGGTTTTTGCACATCAATGCGCCATGGTTTGATAACCACAGTTTTTGGCACTTGTCACCTTATAATTATTAATTAGAAGATTTATATATGTTCTATAATGGTGATGATTTAAAATTTGTGTTATTGTTTGCACATACAGTAGCAAATTCTCTTTATCACTAAATAAGGATTTTTCACCAAAATAGGGATACATTGGTGTTTTTTTTTGGGAGTTTCGTACTATAACAAATTCTTCACTTCTAAAAAGCCATTATATTATACACTTGAGCACTTGTTTAATTTACAGTCACACCCTTAGTTCTAACACAGCGCCACTCCCTATACTTTGATTTTCAGTTTTCTGGGGGATCACTTAGGTGTCCCCTTCCTATATAGGGGGGCTGCAGGTGTAAACCAATCTGTAAGCGCGGATCTGTCGATATATTTATAATTTGTGATAATAGATTTATTAGTTATAAGTCGGGGGGGTGGGGCTGGGGACCTCCCGTCCACAGTGTAGATCCCAAGTGGGATGGACGGGTGGGTCCCTGGCGTCGCGCCTTCTCGCCAAGGAACACACAAGTAATATGGAAATGATTTTGGGGCAGCTAAAATATAAGGATAGATAGATGCAGAGATGTTATACTTTGCTAGTAGAGATGTTATAATTTGCCAAATGTAATTTTTGCAGGCCATGTTGGCCGAGATGTGTCTTCTTTTTCCATTACCTTTTATATTCAAGGAATGTATATTGTATATTTTCCATGTACTATTTTCAATAAAAATATTGGAAAGAAAAAGTTACTTATCTACTGTTACTGTAGGTTTGTGATCTCCATTGGCAACGATGCTTCTTGGAAACCAGGCAGTGTTCTTGTATCATGAGTGGCGGCTTCTGATCTTCAAAGCATGATGGTGTGTGTGTGTGTGTGTGTGTGTGTGTGTGTGTCCCTACTCACCCCCTTTTATGTGTCAGGCTGTTTGCCATAGCTACCAAACAACAGAAAACATGCCTGTTTACTGTAGCTGTAGAAACAATGGACTGTTGAAAACTGCATCTACGTACCCATTGTCTAATCAGGCCAACACCTGACAGTAATCTAACAGTCATTCTTTCAGTTTGAGAGCTGAAAGGACCTCAGACAACTAAATCTCTTTCTTGTGTATTGTATCAATAGAGACAATAGCCTGTTGAAAACTGAAACAATACAGTACAACAATGATATTTACCCCCATTGTATAAAACAGCATTTGTTTGAGAAATCTACTCAAGACAAAAACTGACAATATCTCTATGACCAACCACTATTGTGTAATGTTATGTCCCATGTATTGTAAGTCTGATTAATAAAAAAAAAAAATCATATTATAACAAATGCAACACACGCTGATTGGTCAGCAAGCCCGCTCACCTGCCGAGTGTCCCACTCGCTGACTGTTCCCCTGTTCTGTCCGCATGCTCCTTTCACCTCAGCACCGGGCTCCTTACAGTGGGATCCGCAGCGGAGTGGGAAGAACAGGCTGGCTGGCGGGCGGCACATTGCCACCCCCTGAAAGTGCCGCCTGGGATGATGGTACCATCGTGTCCCATGGTAGAGCCGGCCCTGACCATACGTATATAAAAGCATACCGATATAGAAATAATACAAGCTTTATATAAGAAAAGATTAATAATAGTACATGTATCCAATGAACAAACAGGTATTATCAGCAAAGGGCCCAACAAGAGTCCTGGTGGAATTGTGCACATATACCAGGGTATATATAGTTATTTTAAAAATTCCTCTAGATGAACGTTGCAGCAAAGTTCAGTTGCAGGGGCCCCTGAAACTGATTGTGATGCGCCGTCCGCCTTTATGTCAGAGACCTGAAGACAGGATCAGAGGTGATGGGGAGATCCTCCAACCGTTGTCCAATGGCAATGGTACTAATACCGTGTACACACGTGCGGACTTTTCGACCGGACTGGTTCGACGGGACGAATCCATCGGACAATCCGACCGTGTGTGGGCTTCATCGGACCTGCAGCTGACTTTTTTGGTCGAAAATCAAACGGACTTTAGATTTGGAACATGTTTCAAATCTTTCAGACGGACTCAAGTCCAGTCGAAAAATCCGCTCGTCTGTATGCTAGTCCAACGGAAGAAAACCAAACGCTAGGGCAGCTATTGGCTACTGGCTGTCAACTTCCTTATTTTAGTCCGGTCGTACGTCATCACCTACAAATCTGTCGGACTTTGGTGTGATCGTGTGTAGGCAAGTCCGTTCGTTCGAAAGTCCATCGGAAGTCCGTCGGACCTTGGATGCCGAAAAGTCCACCCGTGTGTACACAGCATAAGAATTACCTATCTACTTTGCATCTTAGTCTCTTCTTAGTTTCTAATCTGTCATGCAACTGGATCTCTAACTTCCAGAAGTGCCCATCAGTGCACTTACAAAGAAAGCTGCCAGATCCAAGCATGGAAGTGGTGGCGAGATGTCAGCGTGTAGCTCCTACCCCAATATGTTTCATGTGAATGCACGTCTTCAAGGGACGCTATAGGTCATGTATCCTCTGACTTTCTCTGTCTTCACTTCCTTCTTTCTGAGGTTTTCAACCCAAAAACCCAGAGACAGGAAGTACATACATAATAAATCAGCAGATCCCTACACTTGTATTCAGAAAGAGGCGGATTCTAAAGGTAGATATGTATTTATACATGGTTCACTGTATTCCACTAAGTATATTATTGGTAATCTTAATTCCCCCACCATATTCTAGAGCAGTGTTTCTCAACCTTTTGTCAGTCAAGACACCCTTTAAAAATTAAGGACAGTCTTGAGACACCCTTTAAAAATTATGGACCGTCCTGAGGCACCGCATTCTAAATAAAAACTATTCTAATAGTTTTACATAATGCAGCAACATCCACAAGTCTAAGTAGGACACCCAATGTTAGAGGTGATGTATTCTTCCAAAGCAAATACGCTTTTGCAAACTGGTACTGACTAGTATTCCAATGTTTCTCTTCTCCCTCAGTTTTTCTCCATCACTCAGCTAATATGACCCCAACGCTGATGGAAAGGGGCAGGGGTGGGTTAAACAAGGGTGCTATTGGTCGTTAGGAAACAGGCAGCTAAAAGGTTGTAATGGTGCACAATGAAAACCTGTGGCTTAGTCTAACTAAAAGAAAGGTGGCCTTCATTCATGCTGGCTTGTATACAATGTTATGGAATTTTGAGGCATTTTGCCAAGGCACCCCTGAAGAAACCTTAAGGCACCCCAGGGTGCCTGGGCACCATGGTTAAAAAAGGCTATTCTAGAAGCAATGGCATTTTTTCAATATCATTTCAGATAAGCAATATGAGTTTCTTATTGTAGTTGGCAACTTCAGCAATGTTATAATGCCCGAAATGAATAGACACCATAATCCTGGATCACAGTGACCTCGTTGTCTTTCTACTGTTGGTAAGTTACCACAGGCATTGCAAGCACCAGGAACCCAGGGCATGTGCCCTGAATCTTTTGACGGAGAGGAAGCTTGTCATGCTGTAGTCTGGTGAGTTCAGGAAGGAGGGGTGAATTTTACTGGGGCAATAATGTTTTTGGTAAAGATTTGTACTGGGGGAATGAAGATGTTTGCTGGGAGAAGAGATTTTTGAGAAAGGGGGGTTTAGACTTGTTCTGGGAGGAGAGATTTTTTGGGGGTTGAATACTTGTGCTGGGAGGAAAGATTTTATGTTGGAAGGGGGGATTGGCGGGGACAAAAATTCTACTAGGAGAGTAATTGCAGCAGAAGAGGGAGATTTCTACTAGAAGGAAATTTTTGGGGGGGAGAATTTAGGCTTGCAGCAGGAATTGCTGGGCGAGGGATTTTTGTTGCGGGGGATAATATTGCATTCCCCAACCCCATTTTTCGCGTTACATACTCCTGACCCCTGCACTGCACACCCCGACCCCTGTACTCTGTGAATTACAGTGTCCTGACTCCTGCATTCTGTGTGTTATGTACTCCTGATCCCTGTGTGCTACATACTTCTGACCTCTGCGCTCTGTGTGTTACATAAACATTGGAAATTTGTTAGGGAATAAAGGGGTTACTTATTTTACACCTAATTGGGGTAACTACATGTCTAAGGAAATGGCAAAGCTGGAGGAATTTTCCTTTTGAAACCAAGTTGTATTTTAAGATTCAAGCTATTGTATTGTAATGATTCCCTAAAATGATTGCAATGGCTAAGGCAAGAATTCTGTAAATCTATAGAAAGCTTTTATCAGTACTTACAATTGCATCACACAATTGGCTCCCAGGAGTTCATAACATCTGTGAGACTTTGTAAGATCCCAATAATAGAGGATATGGTGCTGTCTGATTTGACAAAGGGTATTATTTCCTCTGTATATACTATATTCATAAATATCTGATGAACTATCCCCTGAAACACAGAGAGTAATGGTCTCAAGACACCGGCAACATTGCAGAGAATGTGTGGTTAGAGATATTAAAGGCAATTCCCTCTGTCTTGATGTCAGCCTCTCAGAGAGTAATGCCCGTACACACGATCTGAAAATTGGATGACAGATCGTCCGACTTTTTTCCGTTACTAGTCGCAAGTAGAAATTGGATAGGTTACTAAAGTCCCGAAAATTCTTGTATAACAGAAAAAAAAAATCAGAAGTGATATAATGTGATATAATATGTTGTGTATACTGACTAAAGGAAAATCGTATGATCTGGTATCGTACGAGGAAAATTTTCGTGCTTGTCCGATCTAATAATATCGGATGAACTGTCGTGATTGGCTCTTGAAAGCTCTGTACTAACGATCCAAATATTGTACAATTTAGTTGAAAGCGGTATATTTTGTCCGATTTTAGTGTGTACGAGCCATAACTGAGTTATTTATTGTCTATAGGATGTATAGAATTCCCAGGTCATTTTTTAGAGCAAGTCTTTGGGCTAGAGATTTTGTACATCGCATTTTGAGATGTACTACGTATGTAAGATTTTGGAAGGACGTTATTCAACATAACACTATTTTTTAAAACAGATGGTCTATATAATCCATATACGTGCATTTTTTGGACATGTAGAGATTCTAAAAAAATTAAGCCAATTTGAGATGGGAATCAGTAGCTTATTTCAAGAAAATCATTCAATTAAAGTAGATTTTGCCAAATCCTCTAATCGTGAGGGAATGATATTCAGACTAGAGCAGCGGATGTTTTAGCATTGGAGAGATTTTGTTTTGACCAAAAAGATTTGGCCAGAATGGCTTCAGGTACCCAGTTTGGTATCCAGTTAGTGGAATGTGAAAGTTGCTACAAGCTAGGAAATTATAGAGTAAAAGTTTGTTTTAATAAGACTAATATTTATGAATTAGAATGTGTAATGTAAAGTTGGCTTTAGTCAGGTTTTTTTTTTTATGTAGTTTGCTTTGTCTTGAGAATTTGCTCTGGTATTTACGTTAGAATTATTTTTTTTTAACTACCTGGCACATAGGTAGTTAAATCACTAGACATATGCAATTTGTTTTGGAATTCGTTTTCGGATGAAATTCGTCATATTCATTCATTCGGAAGCATTCGAATGAACGAAAGACTCTTGACTAATGCATATACAGTAAAAAAAACACATTTTCAGAAAGAACGGAAATCCAAAATAACGAAAACCAGAAATAACGAAAAACAATTCAACCTACGAGTTTAACGAATCGATTCGGATAATTTGGTTTTTCGTATTATCTATTATAATTATATTACTAACTATTATTATATATTTTTTTATTATTATTTATGATTATAAACTATTAAATTATACAGTATCTCACAAAACAGTATCTGCGGGTCACCCGAGGTGACAGATGCACATCGTTGGGGGTCAGGAGTGTACCGCTAAGGTAGTGGACCCTATGGCTGACTGCTGCGGATGGAACTCTGGGTTGTTCAGGAAAACAGGTCCACTGGAGCACCAACACAGATGACACTGGGAGCTAGAGCATGAGATTTCCCAGGGCAGGGAGTATGAGAGCCAGCAGGTGTTTACCAGGGCCTCTAATGGTGAGGATGGCCTTCGCTGCAATCGGCTCCAAGTTGTGACCCTAGGGTCTCCCAGCTCACGCTCACAGAAGGCTACTGGAGGATAGGGAGCAGCAGTTCAGGACAACAAGGGATAGTCAGGATACAAGCCAAAGTTCGGGGCAACAAGCAGACAGGGATAGACAGGAGAACACGCCAACGGTCGGGGTATTAAGCAGACAGGGATAGTCAAAGAACAAGCCAAGGTTAGTAAACAGAATCAGACATAGAACACACGGCAAGAAGCACATAGGTAGCTAAACACACAATATTGCTTGGGCCAGGCAGGCTTGGAGAGCATGGTGTTAAATAGTGTATCCTGTGGAGGCTAGAGTGGAGCCACACTGAGGGAGGATTATAAAACCATGCAGGTGTGAGTGCAGACCCAAAGGCTGATACACAGAGGTAAGCAGACAGACGGGGCATGAAAGTATTACTGCAAATTCATGACAACACCCCTCACATTTTTGTAAATATTTTATTATATCTTTTCATGTGATTACACTTTGCTACAATGTAAAGTAGTGCAGGTGTTTTGAATTTGGTGTTATCGCTCTCTCATATACTGGTCACTGGAAGTTTAACATGGCACAACATGGCACCTCGTGGCAAAGAACTCTGAAGATCTGAAAAAAAATAATGGTTGCTCTACATAAAGATGGCATAGTCTATAAGAAGAATGCCAAGACCCGGAAACTGAGCTGCAGCATGGTGGCCAAGACAGCGTTGTAACAGGACAGGTTCCACTCAGAACAGGCCTCACCATGGTCGACAAAAGAAATTGAGTGCATGTGCTCAGCGTCATATCCAGAGGCTGTCTTTGGGAAATAGACATATGAGTGCTTCCAGCATTGCTGCAAAGGTTGAAGGGGTGGGGGGGTCAGCCCGTCAGTGCTCAGACCATATGCCGCACACTGCATCAAATTGGTCTGCATGGCTGTCATCCCAGAATGAAGCCTCTTCTAAAGATGATGCACAAGAAAGCCTGCAAACAGTTTGCTGAAGACAAGCAGACTAAGGACATGGATTACTGGAACCACGTCCTGTAGTCTGATGAGACACAGATAAACTTATTTGGTTCAGATGGTGTCAAGCGTGTGTGGCAGCAACCAGGTGAGGAGTACAAAGACAAGTGTGTCTTGCCTACAGTAAAGCATGGTGGTGGGAGTGTCATGGTCTGGTTGAGTTATTGTGAGGGGACAGCAAATTTATACTGTTATATAAGCTGTGCGCTTACTACTTTACATTGTAGCAAAGTGTAATTTCTTCAGTGTTGTCACATGAAAAGATATAATAAAATATTTACTTTTGTTAGATATTGTAGGTATTGGAATTTCCTTTCAAATTTGGCTAAAGTAACTGTTAGTGAACGTAACGAATACATCTGAAATCACAAATTATTCAAAGTAACGAATGCCGCATCTAAATGTATGTAATGTAACAAACATGAATGCATCTGAAGTTACGAATTATCCAAACTAACGAATGCCGCTTCTAAACGAATGGAACAGAGTAGACATGTGCAATTCGTTTAGTGACAAATTCGTTAATTCGGAAATATCCGAATTTACACATTTTTCCGAACCTTCAGAAATTGGAAAATTTCGAAATTTCGGAAATTCGAAAATCCAGGAAATTCGAAAATCCAAAAATAAGAATGAAAATCCAAAAACTCGAAAATCTGATATAATAACTAAGTATTACAAACTTAACTATTAAATTATAGGTATTGGAATTTCCTTTCAAATTTGGCTGTTAGTGAATGTAATGAATACGAATTTATCCGAAGTTACAAATTATCCATAATAACGAATGGAACGTAACAAATTAATAATAACAATAATAATAATAAAAACGTATTATTATTATTTGTTATTATTTTGTTCCATTTGTTCAGATGCGGCATTCTTTATTTCGGATAATTCGTAACTTCAGATAAATTTGTATTCGTTACGTTCACTAACAGCCAAATTTGAAAGGAAATTCCAATACCTATAATTTTAATAGTTAGTTATTATTAGTTAGCTACTTATTATTTCAAATTTTTGGGTTTTCGTTCTTTCTAACTGGATTTTCCTTTCTTATCTTCAGATTTTTGAATTTCTGGACTTACGAATATCTGAATTTTCAAATTTTGAATTTACACATTTTCGAATTTATGATTTTCTGAATTCCGAATTTATACATTTTTGAATTTCCATTTGCGAATTCCGAATTTCAAATTTTCTGAATTCCAGGATTTTCGCATTTTCGAATTTCTGTATTTTTGAATTCACACATTTTCAAATTTACGAATATCCAAATTTTTGGATTCTCTGAATTTTCAAATTTCTGAAAAAAACCTAAAAACGAATAAAAAAAAAAAACAAACAAATTTTTCAGCAGTGCACATGTCTAGAACGGAACGAATACGAATGCAGCCAAAGTTATGAATAATCTGAAGTAACGTATGCCAATCATAATGAGTAATCCGATAAACGAATGAAACGAAAACAAAAATGAACAAATTTTTCAGTAGTGCACATGTCTATAAATCACCTTTATTAATATATGCAATCTATTTATGGCATCTACGTCAAATTTTAAAATCTGTTACTAGGTAAATCTATAAATTCAATGTAAAAAGCAAAGAAAATTTTGAAGTACTTTCAAACAATATTGGTCAAGCTGTCCAATGTACTGAGAATTCCCATACGAATGTAAAGTCTACTAGTGTATGGCCAGCTAAAGCATGCGATGACAAGCGTTTTCCTCAGCTGGCTTTCAAGCAGCCCAGTGGGTAATTAGTATAATGTGGCCTTATCAACCTTTTGATCAATCTAGCTTACTGAGCCCGAGTGCGAGACCCGGAGAGAGCTACCGCCAGTCAGGGGCGGATCCAGAGCCTAGTCTCAGGAGGGGCACTGCCAGAATATACTTTTTTTTGGGTAAATTTATCAGGGAAATGGCTGGTGTTAGCGCTTCAATCATCCCAGCACCATGGTTGTTATGGTGTCAGGATGATTGAAGCGCATTATTACTATTATTACATTGTTATATAAAATGAAATGGTTCAACTCACCATAATGCAGAATCAGTGGGAGCCCCGAGCGTGTCACTTGCCACTGTCACCTGCCACACGTTGGGGATTGCCACTTGCCACGTCACCTGTCACCAGATTGTCACTTGCCACCAGATGCAGATTGTCACTTGCCACGTCCCATGCCACATGTTGCGGATTGTCACTTGCCACATCGCCTGTCACCAGATGCAGATTGTCACTTGCCACGTCTCATGACACACAGTGCAGATTGTCACTTGCCATGTCACCTGTCACCAGCTGCAGATTGTCACTTGCCACGTCCCATGCCACACGTTGCAGATTGTCACTTGCCACATCACTTGCCACGTCCCATGCCACATGTTGCGGATTGTCACTTGCCTGCTATAATTGTCTCTTGCTGTGTCCCAGAGTCAGGCAGCAGATTACCATCAAGCAGCAGAGAGGTGATGTAATCTCTCTGCTGCCGTGGCTGCCTGCACACTGCACAGTGAGGGCGGAACTGCAGGGATGCAGGGCGGGCGCTGGGCGGTCAGAGATGATGTCAACTCTCTGTTCCCCAGCCCGCCAGCTCCCAGATTTGCCAGCAGCCCGCTCTCACACTGTCACAGAGCCGCACAGCTGCTCACTAACCGAGCCACCAATGAAACTGCCCGCTGTCTCTCACCAACGGAGCTGCCCGTACTCTCAGCCGCGGAGCCGCCTACCGCCCACTCATTTGCATTCTCAGAGGGGGCAATTGCCCCGCTGCCCCCCCTGGATCCGCCCCTGTCACCAGTGCCCTCTAAGGCGGACTAAGGCAGGTGGCACCCCGACTTAAAAGCAAGACTCCTCCACAAGAACACAGTTAATACTTTGTGTTCCGTGGCCAACTTTTATAACACTGTTCCTATGGACAGTTTCTCATTATGGTTTAAAATACATTTCTGAGCTTGTACTGGTCTCCATCAACCCAGTAACCTGTCACCTCACTCCCACTGACATGGATTCACACGTTTCATTGAATATTAGGAAGCCCACTTGTATGTATCCCATACATATTCTTCTCCTGAAACCTCACTATATCCTCCATGACTCATAGGCAGGTGCAGTCTTTTTTCTCCACTCCACTGTAGTTGGCACTCAAACGCAGCAGAATTGCAGTTGGAGGGAAAGTCAAGAGGAACCCGGTTCCTCTATGGTTTCCTGGGTCACTGGGGAAGCTACCCCATGTGACTCTGGCAGCCATCTTGGGTCAAGCAGAGCCTATTTAAGGCCCTGGCTCTCAGGCTTGGCATGCATTTCGCATGTGGGTAGTGTAGGGACAGCAATTCATGGTAGGCAGAGGTTCCAGATAAGTAGGGAAAGGATAGAGACACGCCACCCTTCCTGTAGACTTCCCCATTTGGGCACGGACCAGCCAGGCCATATTCTGCCCCTCAAGACAGATGCTTTCAGCACATCAGAGACCTGCTCTGCTACACACTGCTGTTACATTCTGTGAGCATTCCCAGTCGGGTGCCTTCCCACCGGTCTTGTCATGAATTGCTGAACTTCATCATTAGTACAAGTACATTTGTACAAGTTCTGTTCTCTGCTTCTGGAGCAGACGCTGCACCTGCCTATAGGCTAGGACCCTATGATATCCCATGCTGCGTGGCCAGGCCCAGTATGTGGGAAACCAGTCACTAAGGAAGGAGCAGAAGCACAAAAGGTCCTTTACTGCCTGGACCTCTTTCACCCTTGCCATGTCATCCACTTCCCAACTGGCTGGTTGCTTATGCACATGACACAAGTACTGTAGTCATTAGCAATGGCAATATTGCCTTCTCCGGATAGCTTCTTTGCTCACTGGACATTTTTACAGCATCTTTACTAACTCTTCTCCTCCCCTTGTCAAGCCCTGTTCATGCCATGCATGCTCCCCTTTAGTGACTTCAGTTCAGGCTATTCAAGTAACAATAAAGTTATTTTACTGAAGTAGTTAAATAATACAGATGAACAGTTCTCAGACATCTTCCATACACATTCCTGAACAAAGTCCTCTAAGTGCCTTTTAGTTGTGCCCCTGGTGCTCTCTTTTGCCCCATGAGGTAGTCATACCTTAAATAGGTAAGAAAGTCTTTTAGTCTATTTGTTTCCACAGCATGCCCCTGGAACCCTGACTGGGCTTTCACAAGGGGTGGTTAATCAGCAAAGGAGCAAAGTGGCAATTACAGCCTAGCTTAGCTCCTGTTTCCTTCCCATGCAGAGAGCAACCAACAACCTTTTGCTTAGAGGCAGTTCCCTTCCCCTTTTATCCTTTTTCTCCAGCAGAGAACGGTACCTCCTAAAAAACATGGGAAAACCTGGTCAGCCGTGTTAACCCTTACCTCTCAGATAGGACCAGCTTTGCTGGGCAACATTAACTAAGTATTGCAATTAACACGGCAGTTTCAATAGAGAACACAACCCAACCAAAAAGATAATTAAACACAAGCAACACATAAGTACCTTAATAAGCACTTGCTTACAATCTGCCATTTTCTTCATCATCTACTAAAATAGTTGAGAGTTCTACCGCTCCCCCTTCATAACAATGCAAGGGAGTTAAAACCTAAATCTAACCACACCTTTTTTGGATACAATGGGGAGGATACAGAACCTCTGTCAACCTTCTATGGGTGTCTCTTTCGTCATTTGATGGGTGTCAAACATAACAGGAAGTAAGGGAAAGCAACGCACACTCTTTTTTGTAGTATGAGGAAGGTATTATGGCTGTTTCTGGGATGTGTCTCCACACCTTTTGTCTACGTGCCATGACCTAACATAGTTAAACACAGTAACAAGAGGGGGGGGGATGGGGGAGAAGTGATGCAACTTACATAGAGACCTCATTACATTATCCCAATGCCATTTTGTCCCAAAGTCTCTCGTTCTCTGCTGGGCCATAGTCTGTGGGTAGGAGGCCAGCCCACAGCCCCCTCCAAAACACACAGTGACAGTGGGTTCTGTCACATTTCTCCCCTTTTAAAAACTGACTAACCAGGTCCTTGACCCTCAACTGGTCTGGACCTGCGTTAGGCTGGATTCACACCTATGCATTTTTTGTGCTTTTTGCATTTTGCAGATTTGCACTACAGCCCATTTAACATGGTTTCCTATGGAACACTTTCTGTAGTGCAAATCTGCAAAATGCAAAAAGCACTATAAATGCATAGGTGTGAAACCAGCCTAAGTCACAAACTCCCACCCCAGGCAAACAGCAAAAGGATCAGTATGACTCTGGCGCTGGGGAGCAAAACCGCACATACGGTCTCCCGTGAATAAAAACAGCAGGCTGTCCGCACTCCTGTGATCCAGGGCTGGGTTGCAGGTATTGGGGGGAGGTGAATAACCCTCTGTCCCGATGCCAACACTTCAGCTGGCAGGGAACGTAGGCTGCTTTCCTCCCGATGTAGTTACCAGCCACTGGAGAGGTATCTTGCGGACACTATCTCCCGGACTCTCCGTCTCTTTTTCTGATGCTGGGCAGAGACCAACAGCGCTCTGCCCAGTAGCCAGCGCTTCTGCTGGAGGGACAGATACAAAGGTAGAGTTCAGCCGCTGGGGAGGGGGAAGGGTTTTCTCCCCTCCTGGTTCTGTGACCAGCCGCTGGGGCGACTTCTGACAGGGGCCGTCTCCCAAACCCCCGAAAACATACTGAGGGCTGGGTAGAGGCCAGTGACACTGTCCCCCATAGCCAGCGCTTCTGCTGGGGAGATGAACACTGGGTTAGTATCCAATTGCTGGAGAGGCAGAATTGCTTTCTCCACTCCTGGTTGGGATATCTGCTGTTGGGGAAACAGCTCACGAAGATCATTTCTCGGATCTAATTGTGAGGGTGGGCAGAGGCCAGCATTGCTCTGCCTCATAGCCAGCGCTCCTGCTGGGGCACCGGATGCGATACTCAGGACTTGCTGCTGATCACCATCTACCAGCCTTCCAGCACCCGTCTCAACTCCCCCTTCTGAGGCCTTTATGCTATTAGCTTGTCTCGCTGCCTGGGAAACCTCCAGTGCATTCCAGCTAGAGATGAGCTTCGAGTTCGAGTCTAACCAAGTTCCACTCGAACATCGCATTGCGAACGTTATGGGCCGTTCGCAACAAATTCGAGTGGCGCGTCACGGCCCATAATTCACTGTGGCATCGCAGTGCATTGCTGGCCAAGCATGCACTATGACCCACATGCTTGGCCAATCACATCGCTAGAGAGAGAGAGAGAGAGAGAGAGAGAGAGAGAGAGAGAGAGAGAGAGAGAGAGAGAGAGATTTAATTTAGATAGGAGTAGGCAGGCGAGTCAGTTAGCTGCACTTACAGTATAATATATATATATATATATTTTATACACACACACACACATACATCCTAGGTGGTGTGTGTGTGTGTATATATATATATATATATATATATATATATATATATATATATATATATATACACACACACACACACACACACACACACACACACACACTGTATTCAGTTTAGCCAGATCCGTTCCTGTTATTCTCTTCCTACTGATAGGCAGGCAGGTGTTTTTACAGTATTTACAGCTATCTGAAGAAAATTGCTGGTGTTCTTCTGATCCTATTAGTCCTATTAGCTACGGTATTTACAGTTAGTGTAGTGGGTCCTCTGCACAGTGTGCACCTAAAGCTTCCTGAAGAAAATTGGTGGTGTTCTTCTGATCCTTAGTACCGCAGGCAGCTGTAGCATTTACAAGTTAGTGTAGTGCATCCTCTGCACAGTGTGCACCTAAAGCTACCTGAAGACAATTGCTGTTCTGCTCCTAATAATACCACAGGCAGGCAGCTACAGTATTTACAGTTAGTGTACTGTGTCCTCTGCACAGTGTGCACCTAAAGCTATCTGAAGACAATTGGTGGTGTTCTTCTGATCCTATTAGTACCACAGGCAGTCAGTTGATTCTGTTAGCTGCAGTATCAGTATATATATACACATCCCAGCTTTGTGCAGCTACATCTCACTGCAGGCCATTAGTATGTCTGGAAGGCCAACAACGAGAGGCAGACAGTCACAAGCCAATAAAAGAGGGCAAGCAGGCTCTGTGTCTAGAGGCAACAGTGCTGGTTGTGGAGATGGTGCATCCTCATCAGCACATGGCCATGGGACACGCTTGTCCTTTTTTTCGGCACCTGGCCGTACACCGACGTCAGATTGTACCAGGCAAATTTCCCTGCCCCAGCTGCTGAACCGCCGAAAGAAGTTCACTCCCAGCCATCCACATGCCCAGCGGTTGAATGCTAGCTTGGCTAAATTGCTAGCACTTCAACTGCTATCTTTTCAGTTGGTAGACTCTACCCCCTTCTGTAAGTTTGTGGAATGTGCGGTTCCTCAGTGGCAGGTTCCCAAACGCCACTTTTTCTCACGGAAGGCGATTCTGGCTCTCTACCGGCATGTGGAAGGCAATGTCTTGGCCTCGCTAGACAGGGCGGTCAGCTGTAATGTGCATATTACCGCTGATTCATGGTCCAGCAGGCATGGACAGGGACGTTACCTATCTTTCACCACGCACTGGGTGAGTCTTTTGGAAGCTGGGAAGGATGCAAGACAGGGTGCAGTAGTGTTGGAGGTTGTTCCACCACCACGCCTCCAAAATTCTACTAGTGGTGATTCTGCTACACCTCTCTCCTCCACCCCCTCTTCTTCCTCCATGGCCTCTTCCTGTGCCGATTTGTCCTCTGAACCAACGGTGCTCCGTAGGCGTTCAAGGGGCTACGCAAGCACGCAGGCATGCGGAGCTTGAGCTGGTGTGCTTGGGGGACAGGAGCCACACTGGGGCAGAGATTCTGTCAGCTCTGCAGGGGCAGGTTCAGAGGTGGTTGACGCAATGCCAGCTTAAGGCAGGTATGGTGGTTTGCGACAATTGCACCAACCTCCTCTCCGCCCCCTGATAGGGACAACTGACCCATGTGCCCTATTTGGCTCATGCCCCTTAACTTGGTGGTGCAGCGGTTCTTGGAAAGGTACCCGGGCTTACTGGATATCCTGAGGCAGGCCAGGAAAGTCTGTGTGCATTTCTGCAACTCATATGCCAGTGCTCGGCTGGCAGACCTCCAAAAGGAATTTAACCTGCCCAAGAACCGCCTAATCTGTGACATGCCCACCAGGTGGAACTCAACGTTGGCCATGCTGCAGCGGCTGCACACGCAGTAGAGGGCCATCAATGAGTACCTATGCGACTATGGCAGCAGGACAGGGTCAGGGGACCTTGGTTTTTTTTCCCCACGCCAGTGGGCTATGATCAGGGATGCATGCACTGTCCTGTCACCATTTGAGGAGGCCACGAGGATGGTGAGCAGTGACAGTGCATGCATCAGTGACACTGTCCCTCTTGTCTACTTGTTGGAGCACATGCTGCATGGAATAATGGACAGGGCACTTGCGGAAGAACAGCGGGAGGAAGAGGAGTACTTCTTTATCTCTCAAGGCCCCCTTTATCCAGACAGTGTTCCTGCGTGCCCACCGATCACACAGGAAGAGGACGAGGAGGAGGAGGATTGTGTTAGCATGGAGGTGGAGTCTGGCACTCAGCATCAGCAGCAGTCTTCAAGTTATCATTTACATTCCGAAGAAACCCATGGACTTGTACGTGGCTGGGAGGAGGTGGCTGCAGATCTTGTCGTCCTTAGTGACCCAGAGGACTCTGGACCGAATGCCTCAGCAAACCTACGCTGCATGGCTTCCCTGAGCCTGCGGAAGGACCCTCGTATTCGTGGTATCAAGGGAGGGATGATTACTGGCTAGCAACCCTCCTTGATCCATGTTACAAGGGTAAGGTTACGGGCCTTATCTGGCCGTCGCAGAGGGAGCAGAGGATGAAACATCTTCGGGAGGCCTTGCAGAAAGGTTTGTGCAACGCGTTTCCAGAGCCTGGGAGGTTACAATTTCCTGGTCCTCCTGGAAAACATGTTGCTGAGGCTTCGATCAGTCACAGTAGGAGCGGTGGAGAAGGTGGCTGTCTGACCGATGCGTTCAGACAATTTTTTAGTCTGCAGCCCCAAGGTCTGATCGGTTCCAGCAACCATCGCTAGCGTCTAATTCACATGGTGCAGGATTACCTAGGGGCAAGATCAGACTTGGATACCTTTCCCACCGAAAATCCTCTGGGTTACTGGGTCTTGAGGATGGATCACTGGCCAGAGCTTGCACAGTATGCAATTGAGCTACTGGCCTGTCCTGCATCCAGCGTTCTTTCGGAATGCACATTCAGTGCTGCTGGAGGCTTTGTAACCGATCACAGGGTGCGCCTGTCCACCAAATCGGTCAATCGGCTGACCTTCATAACAATGAATCAGTCTTGGATCACAAACTACCAAGCACCTGATGCTGATGGAACCCATTGATTTTTTTTTTAATGTGAGATCCCTTCAAGACTGCCTATGCTGATGTTGAGTGACTATCCTGTTATGCTGAGTGACTATCCTCTTCCTCCTCAACGATCATGATCATGCTTGTAAGAATATTTTTGGTTCTGGGCGCCGCCACCAGTGGCTAAGGCCCAATTTTTCAGCCCCTGTTTAACAGGGGCATGTAATTACAATTTTTGATGCAATATTTTGCAAGGAGGGTTCGTTGCTGCACTCAACTACAGTATTTGTGAGGGGCTGCAGTGTTGTGGCACCAGCACCAGTGCCCAAGGCCCAATTTTTCAGCCCTTGTTAGGGGCGTATAATTACAATTTTTGATGCAATGCTTTGCAGTAGGGCTCATTCCTGCACTCCAACTATAGCATCTGTGAGGGGTTGCAGTGTTGTGGCACCAGTACCAGTGCCCAAGGCCCAATTTTTCAGCCCCTGTTCAACAGGTGCATGTAATTACAATTCTTGATATAATATTTCACAGCAGGGCCCGTTCCAGCGCCCACCAAGAGTAACTGTGAGGACTTACAATGTTATGGCAACACCACCACCAGAGGCCCAGTTTTTCTACCACTGTTCAACAATGGCATGTAATTACAATTCTTGATCTAATATTTCACAGCAGGGCCCATTTCTGCGCCCACCAAGAGTAACTGTGAGGGCTTACAGTGTTGTGGCAACACCAACACCTAAGGCCCCAATTTCTGCAGAGTATATAGGGCAGGCCCCTACTTTCAAACATCCAACTTACAAACGACTCCTGCTTGCAAACGGAAGGAGACAACAGGAAGTGAGATGAAATCTACCCCTAGGAAGGGAAATTCTCTCCTGCAAGAGTTAATATGGGAAAGATGTGTCTCCTCTTCACTGATGCTTTATCACCAATCCTTGTTTCACTAAAAACCCCAAATTTTCAAAAAACATATGTCATTGGGACAGAAAGTGA
The DNA here is from genome assembly GCF_042186555.1 of Aquarana catesbeiana. NCBI lineage: Eukaryota > Metazoa > Chordata > Amphibia > Anura > Ranidae > Aquarana > Aquarana catesbeiana. The sequence goes on along the minus strand of NC_133330.1, from coordinate 198,152,610 downwards.
GGTGAAATCTTCTGAAGAGGTGCACAGACAGCAAAACAAATGTTACAGGGGTGATAACCCTTTCCTATGTTTTCCAAAAAGCTTAAAAATAGATTTTTTGGCTGGAGCTACACTTTAAAAATGTACCAGTTGAAAATTACAAACAGATTCTACTTAACAACAAACCTACAGTCCCTGTCTTGTTTGCACCGCCTGTATACTGCTGTTCAGAGTATATAGGGCCTGGGGGCCCCACACCTTTCCTTTTTCTAATTTGGGTGCGGGGTTCCCCTTAATATCCATACAAGACCCAAAGGGCCTGGCAATGGACTGGGGGGTGGGGGGTACCCATGCCGTTTGTCTCACGGATTTTCATCCATATTGCCGGGACCCGACATTACATTAAAGCCAATGGTTTGTAGCAGGAGATATACAAATAAACCGCCCCTGAATCTCTCTTACTCCACTGCGCCAAAGAAAAGTGCAAAGCTATATAAAAGATGTGTAAATGAATACAAAATGTGTGTACATACACAGTGTACAGTGAAAAAAGCTGCCACTTAAATAAATACGTAAACTGATCAGAATCCCAAAACTATACCTCTCACACGTGTACAGATAGAGATAGCGGCGCTAATATAAATTGTGTAAAATAATGGGTCAGAGCAGCATAATGCCTATGACCCTCTACTTATACATAAAAATAATAATAATAGTGTCATGAAAAATATTATTTTTATCATGAAAAGAAATTTCTTTAACACCCAGTGAAAAGTGTCACTATAAATAATAAATTACAAGAGATGAATGAATAAGTTCAACAGTTGTTTTTCCAATCTTCTTGTGTGAAAAATCTTCTACTCTTCCACCACACCACCGTGATAGTGACACCACTCCCTCTGAAGAGCGCACTCACAAGATTGTATAGCCTCCCACTCTCGTGTTCGGCAAAACAGCAATTGAACCACACCTGGGTTGCATGTGATGAACTGTGAATCCAATCAAGCCAGCTCCATATGTGAAAAAATGAATAAAGTGCTCCACATAGCGTGATATCATTTTGACAGATTTATTAAAATCACTTCAAACACACTTTTAAACTGAAACATAAAAGCCTTTAAAAAAATCCACAGCAAGCACAGTAAGCAACAGGATCAGTGATCCAACGGTGCACCGCGGTCACAGCGGACCTGAAGTGTAAACTGGTGTATCTCTCACCCAACCTTCTAAGGCCCAGCCATCCGATCGGTGTGGTCCTCCTCAGACAGCGGCATCTAATGTCAGTGCAATGGAATGCCGTGTAACCATGCCCAAGACATGTTTTGTCGAAAAGACTTCTTCAAATGGGATTGGCTACACGGATGGTTCATCAATCCTTATATACTATTTGTGATCAGTCATGTGATCATCATCAGTCATGTGATCATCAGTCATATGACCTCCTGCTCTGTACATGCTCACACTTCATGTCCCCCTGACCGTGAAGCACAGGTACAAAGACTGAATAAATTAGTGGATCCCAAACATTTTTATGGTGTGTAGTTAGAATGCTGCGTCCAGCATTACCATATATGACATATGACATATCCTAACTTATAATCCACTACTAATTACAGTGCTAATGTAGAAAAGTAACCAATAAAAATGAATATTAATTAATTAAAATGAACATGTCAACAGGAGATAATTAATTTGTCTAGTTTAAAATACAAACTATATATATAAGTCATGATACTATCATACAGCTGCATAGGACAAACAATGACTGAAACACAATCTGATCCTATTAATAAAAAATATGGATGACTGCAGGCGAGTCTAAAAAAAGGGAGATAATATATCATCAGTGGTCAATGAATAAAACCACCTCAAATGTGAAAACATCCCACCAAATTTTAACTTGTTTCTCCAAAAGATTTTCCAAATTCTTTAGAGATCCCGGGACATCTTCCTCGCCATCAGTAATTATCTGATTAGCGGAGAAGATATCTTCCGGGATTATCAGTCTGTGAAACAGACAATTAATGGCATCCATGGCTGCAGGTGGTAAATAAATATAGACAATGGTTTGTAGCAAGAGATATACAAATAAATCAGATTGTGTTTCAGTCATTGTTTGTCCTATGCAGCTGTATGATAGTATCATGACTTATATATATAGTTTGTATTTTAAACTAGACAAATTAATTATCTCCTGTTGACGTGTTCATTTTAATTAATTAATATTCATTTTTATTGGTTACTTTTCCACATTAGCACTGTAATTAGTGGTGGATTATAAGTTAGGATATGTCATATGTCATATATGGTAATGCTGGACGCAGCATTCTAACTACACACCATAAAAATGTTTGGGATCCACTCATTTATTCAGTCTTTGTACCTGTGCTTCACGGTCAGGGGGACATGAAGTGTGAGCATGTGCACAGCAGGAGGTCATATGACTGATGATCAAATGACGGATGATGATCACATGACTGATCACAGATAATATATAAGGATTGATGAACCATCCGTGTAGCCAATTCCATTTGAAGAAGTCTTTTCGACAAAACATGTCTTGGGCATGGTTACACGGCATTCCATTGCACTGACATTAGATGCCGCTGTCTGAGGAGGACCACACCGATCGGATGGCCGGGCCTTAGAAGGTTGGGTGAGAGATACACCAGTTTACACTTCAGGTCCGCTGTGACCACGGTGCACCGTTGGATCACTGATCCTGTTGCTTACTGTGCTTGCTGTGGATTTTTTTTAAAGGCTTTTATGTTTCAGTTTAAAAGTGAGTGTAACCATTGAATAGGGATGAGCTTCGAGTTCGAGTCGAACTCATGTTCGACTCGAACATTGGCTGTTCGCAAGTTCACCGAACAGCGAACAATTTGGGGTGTTCGCGGCAAATTCGAATGCCGCGGAACACCCTTTAAAAGTCTATGGAAGAAATCAAAAGTGCTAATTTTAAAGGCTAATATGCAAGTTATTGTCATAAAAAGTGTTTGGGGACCTGGGTCCTGCCCCAGGGGACATGGATCAATGCAAAAAAAAGTTTTAAAAACGGCCGTTTTTTCAGGAGCAGTGATTTTAATAATGCTTAAAGTCAATCAATAAAAGTGTAATATCCCTTTAAATTTCGTACCTGGGGGGTGTCTATAGTGTGCCTGTAAAGGGGCGCATGTTTCCTGTGTTTAGAACAGTCTGACAGCAAAATGACATTTTGAAGGAAAAAACTAATTTAAAACTACTCGCGGCTATTGCATTGCCGACAATACACATAGAAGTTCATTGATAAAAACGGCATGGGAATTCCCCAAAGGGGAACCCCGAACCAAAATTAAAAAAAAAAATGACGTGGGAGTCCCCCTAAATTCCATACCAGGCCCTTCAGGTCTGGTATGGATATTAAGGGGAACCCCGGCCAAAATTAAAAAAAAAAAATGACGTGGGGTTCCCCCTAAATTCCATACCAGACCCTTCAGGTCTGGTATGGATTTTAAGGGGAACCCCGCGTCAAAAAAAAAAAAAAAACGGCGTGGGGTCCCCCCAAAAATCCATACCAGACCCTTATCCGAGCACGCAACCTGGCAGGCCGCAGGAAAAGAGGGGGGGACGAGAGTGCGGCCCCCCCCTCCCTCCTGAACCGTACCAGGCCACATGCCCTCAACATTGGGAGGGTGCTTTGGGGTAGCCCCCCAAAACACCTTGTCCCCATGTTGATGAGGACAAGGGCCTCATCCCCACAACCCTGGCCGGTGGTTGTGGGGGTCTGCGGGCGGAGGGCTTATCGGAATCTGGAAGCCCCCTTTAACAAGGTGACCCCCAGATCCCGGCCCCCCCCTGTGTGAAATGGTAAGGGGGTACATAAGTACCCCTACCATTTCACGAAGAAAGTGTCAAAAATGTTAAAAATGACAAGAGACAGTTTTTGACAATTCCTTTATTTAAATGATTCTTCTTTCTTCTATCTTCCTTCATCTTCTGGTTCTTCTGGTTCTTCTGGCTCTTCTGGTTCTTCCTCCGGCGTTCTCGTCCAGCATCTCCTCCGCGGCGTCTTCTATCTTCTTCTCCTCGGGCCGCTCCGCACCCATGGCATGGGGGGGAGGCTCCCGCTCTTCTCTTCTTCTTTTCTTCTCTTCTTCTCTTCTTCTTTTCTTCTTTTCTTCTCCGGGCCGCTCCGCAATCCATGCTGGCATGGAGGGAGGCTCCCGCTGTGTGACGGCGCTCCTCGTCTGACAGTTCTTAAATAACGGGGGGGGCGGGGCCACCCGGTGACCCCGCCCCCCTCTGACGCACGGTGACTTGACGGGACTTCCCTGTGACGTCACGGGGAATGCCACAGGGAAGTCCCGTCAAGTCACCGTGCGTCAGAGGGGGGCGGGGTCACCGGGTGGCCCCGCCCCCCGTTATTTAAGAACTGTTAGACGAGGAGCGCCGTCACACAGCGGGAGCCTCCCTCCATGCCAGCATGGATTGCGGAGCGGCCCGGAGAAGAAAAGAAGAAAAGAAGAAGAGAAGAAGAGCAGAAAAGAAGAAGAGAAGAGCGGGAGCCTCCCCCCCATGCCATGGGTGCGGAGCGGCCCGAGGAGAAGAAGACAGAAGACGCCGCAGAGGAGACGCTGGACGAGAACGCCGGGGGAAGAACCAGAAGAGCCAGAAGAACCAGAAGAACCAGAAGATGAAGGAAGATAGAAGAAAGAAGAAGCATTTAAATAAAGGAATTGTCAAAAACTGTCTCTTGTCATTTTTAACATTTTTGACACTTTCTTCGTGAAATGGTAGGGGTACTTATGTACCCCCTTACCATTTCACATGGGGGGGGCCGGGATCTGGGGGTCACCTTGTTAAAGGGGGCTTCCAGATTCCGATAAGCCCCCCGCCCGCAGACCCCCACAACCACCGGCCAGGGTTGTGGGGATGAGGCCCTTGTCCTCATCAACATGGGGACAAGGTGTTTTGGGGGGCTACCCCAAAGCACCCTCCCAATGTTGAGGGCATGTGGCCTGGTACGGTTCAGGAGGGAGGGGGGGCCGCACTCTCGTCCCCCCCTCTTTTCCTGCGGCCTGCCAGGTTGCGTGCTCGGATAAGGGTCTGGTATGGATTTTTGGGGGGACCCCACGCCGTTTTTTTTTTTTTTTTTTTTGGCGCGGGGTTCCCCTTAAAATCCATACCAGACCTGAAGGGTCTGGTATGGAATTTAGGGGGAACCCCACGTCATTTTTTTTTTAAATTTTGGCCGGGGTTCCCCTTAATATCCATACCAGACCTGAAGGGCCTGGTATGGAATTTAGGAGGACTCCCACGTCATTTTTTTTTTTTAATTTTGGTTCGGGGTTCCCCTTTGGGGAATTCCCATGCCGTTTTTATCAATGAACTTCTATGTGTATTGTCGGCAATGCAATAGCCGCGAGTAGTTTTAAATGAGTTTTTTCCTTCAAAATGTCATTTTGCTGTCAGACTGTTCTAAACACAGGAAACATGCGCCCCTTTACAGGCATACTATAGACACCCCCCAGGTACGAAATTTAAAGGGATATTACACTTTTATTGTTTGACTTTAAGCATTATTAAAATCACTGCTCCTGAAAAAACGGCCGTTTTTAAAACTTTTTTTTGCATTGATCCATGTCCCCTGGGGCAGGACCCAGGTCCCCAAACACTTTTTATGACAATAACTTTCATATAAGCCTTTAAAATTAGCACTTTTGATTATTCATGTTCGTGTCCCATAGACTTTAACGGTGTTCGCATGTTCGAACGAACTTTTTTCCTGTTCGCATGTTCTGGTGCGAACCGAACAGGGGGGTGTTCGGCTCATCCCTACCATTGAAGTGTGTTTGAAGTGATTTTAATAAATCTGTCAAAATAGTATCACACTATGTGGAGCACTTTATTCATTTTTTCACATATGGAGCTGGCTTGATTGGATTCACAGTTCATCACATGCAACCCAGGTGTGGTTCAATTGCTGTTTTGCCGAACACGAGAGTGGGAGGCTATACAATCTGGTGAGTGCGCTCTTCAGAGGGAGTGGTGTCACTATCACGGTGGTGTGGTGGAAGAGTAGAAGATTTTTCACACAAGAAGATTGAAAAACAACTGTTGAACTCATTCATTCATTTCTTGTAATTTATTATTTATAGTGACACTTTTCACTGGGTGTTAAAGAAATTTCTTTTCATGATAAAAATAATATTTTTCATGACACTATTATTATTTTTATGTATAAGTAGAGGGTCATAGGCATTATGCTGCTCTGACCCATTATTTTACGCAATTTATATTAGCGCCGCTATGTCTATCTGATTACATTAAAGCCGCAAGCGGTTTTAAATGACTTATTCCTTTAAAAATGTCATTTTGTGCAGAGACTGTTCTAAGCACGGGAAACACGCGCCACTTTACAGGAATACTCTAGACACCCCCCAGGGACGATATTTAAAGGAATGTTTCACTTTTTTTTTTTTTTTTTTTTCACTTTAAGCATCATTAAAATCACTGCTCCCGAAAAAACGTCCGTTTTTAAAACTTTTTTTTGCATTGATACATGTCCCCTGGGGCAGGACCCGGGTCCCTAAACCCTTTTTAGGAGAATAACTTGCATATTAGCCTTTAAAATTAGCACTTTTGATTTTGAATGTTCGAGTCCCATAGACTTTAACCACTTCAGCCCCGGAAGGATTTACCCCCTTCCTGACCAGAGCACTTTTTACAATTCGGCACTGCGTCGCTTTAACTGCTAATTGCGCGGTCATGCAATGCTGTACCCAAACGAAATTTGCGTCCTTTTCTTCCCACAAATAGAGCTTTCTTTTGATAGTATTTGATCACCTCTGCCGTTTTTATTTTTTGCGCTATACACGGAAAAAGACCGAAAATTTTGAAAAAAAATGATATTTTCTACTTTTTGTTCTAAAAAAAATCCAATAAACTCAATTTTAGTCATACATTTAGGCCAAAATGTATTCGGCCACATGTCTTTGGTAAAAAAAATGTCAATAAGTGTATATTTATTGGTTTGCGCAAAAGTTATAGCGTCTACAAACTAGGGTACATTTTCTGGAATTTACACAGCCTTTAATTTATGACTGCCTATGTCGTTTCTTGAGGTGCTAAAATGGCAGGGCAGTACAAAACCCCCACAAATGACCCCATTTTGGAAAGTAGACACCCCAAGGAATTTGCTGAGAGGCATGTTGAGCCCATTGAATATTCATTTTTTTTGTCCCAAGTGATTGAACAATGACAAAAAAAAAAAAAAAAAAAAAAAATTACAAAAAGTTGTCACTAAATGATATATTGCTCACACAGGCCATGGGCATATGTGGAATTGCACCCCAAAATACATTTAGCTGCTTCTCCTGAGTATGGGGATACCACATGTGTGGGACTTTTTGGGAGCCTAGCCGCGTACGGGGCCCCGAAAACCAATCACTGCCTTCAGGATTTCTAAGGGCGTACATTTTTGATTTTACTCCTCACTACCTATCACAGTTTTGAAGGCCATAAAATGCCCAGATGACATAAAACCCCCCCAAATGACCCCATTTTGGAAAGTAGACACCCCAAGCTATTTGCTTTGAGGCATGTTGAGTCCATGGAATATTTTATATTTTGACACAAGTTGCGGGAAAGTGACAAATTTTTTTTTTTTTTTTTTTTTTTTTGCACAAAGTTGTCACTAAATGATATATTGCTCACACAGGCCATGGGCATATGTGGAATTGCACCCCAAAATACATTTAGCTGCTTCTCCTGAGTACGGGGATACCACATGTGTGGGACTTTTTGGGAGCCTAGCCGCGTACGGGGCCCCGAAAACCAATCACTGCCTTCAGGATTTCTAAGGGCGTACATTTTTAATTTTACTCCTCACTGCCTATCACAGTTTCGGAGGCCATGGAATGCCCAGGTGGCACAAACCCCCCCCAAATGACCCCATTTTGGAAAGTAGACACCCCAAGCTATTTGCTGAGAGGCATGGTGAGTATTTTGCAGCTCTCATTTGTTTTTGAAAATAAAGAAAGACGAGAAAAAACATTTTTTTTTTTTCTTTTTTCAATTTTCAAAACTTTGTGACAAAAAGTGAGGTCTGCAAAATACTCACTATACCTCTCATCAAATAGCTTGGGGTGTCTACTTTCCAAAATGGGGTCATTTGGGGTTTTTTTTTGCCACCTGGGCATTCCATGGCCTCCGAAACTGTGATAGGCAGTGAAGAGTGAAATCAAAAATTTACGGCCTTAGAAAGCCTGAAGGCAGTGATTGGTTTTCGGGGTCCCGTACGCGGCTAGGCTCCCAAAAAGTCTCACACATGTGGTATCCCCGTACTCAGGAGAAGCAGCAGAATGTATTTTGGGGTGTAATTTCACATATTCCCATGGCATGTTTGAGCAATATATCATTTAGTGACAACTTTGCGCAAAAAAAAATTAAAAAAATAAAAAATTGTCTCTTTCCCGCAACTTGTGTCACAATATAAATTATTCCATGGACTCAACATGACTCTCAGCAAATAGCTTGGGGTGTCTACTTTCCAAAATGGGGTCATTTGGGGGGGGTTTGAACTGTCCTGGCATTTTATGCACAACATCTAGAAGCTTATGTCACACATCACCCACACTTCTAACCACTTGAAGACAAAGCCCTTTCTGACACTTATTGTTTACATAAAAAAATAATTTTTTTTTGCAAGAAAATTACTTTGAACCCCCAAACATTATATATTTTTTTTAAAGCAAATGCCCTACAGATTAAAATGGTGGGTGTTTCATTTTTTTTTTTCACACAGTATTTGCGCAGCGATTTTTCAAACGCATTTTTTGGGGAAAAAACACACTTTTTTACATTTTAATGCACTAAAACACACTATATTGCCCAAATGTTTGATGGAATAAAAAAGATGATCTTAGGCCGAGTACATGGATACCAAACATGACATGCTTTAAAATTGCGCACAAACGTGCAGTGGCGACAAACTAAATACATTTTTAAAAGCCTTTAAAAGCCTTTACAGGTTACCACTTTAGATTTACAGAGGAGGTCTACTGCTAAAAATACTGCCCTCGATCTGACCTTCGCGGCGATACCTCACATGCATGGTGCAATTGCTGTTTACATTTGACGCCAGACCGACGCTTGCGTTCGCCTTAGCGCGAGAGCAGGGGGGACAGGGGTGCTTTTTTTTTTTTTTTTTTTTTTTCCTTTATTATTATTATTTTTTTATCTTATTTTTAAACTGTTCCTTTCATTTTTTTTTTTTTAATCATTTTTATTGTTATCTCAGGGAATGTAAATATCCCCTATCATAGCAATAGGTAGTGACAGGTACTCTTTTTTGCAAAAATTGGGGTCTATTAGACCCTAGATTTCTCCTCTGCCCTCAAAGCATCTGACCACACCAAGATCGGTGTGATAAAATGCTTTCCCAATTTCCCAATGGCGCTGTTTACATCCGGCGAAATCTAAGTCATAAAATGCTCGTAGCTTCCGGTTTCTTAGGCCATAGAGATGTTTGGAGCCACTCTGGTCTCTGATCAGCTCTATGGTCAGCTGGCTGAATCACCGGCTGCATTTTCAGGTTCCCTGTTGAGACAGGAGAGCCAGAGAAAAACACGGAAGACGTTGGGGGGGGAGGGGCATTCCCTCCCACTGCTTGTAAAAGCAGTCTAGAGGCTAATTAGCCGCTAGGATTGCTTTTACATGAAAGCCGACCGCTGGCTGAAAAGAATGATACCAAGATGATACCTAAACCTGCAGGCATCATTCTGGTATAACCACTCAAAGTCGTGAATGGCGTACCTGAAGACAAAAAAATGGTTAACAATAAAGCACAGTAAACGGTAAGGTATAAAAAATTGCATACCTGAAAAGCAAACATGATAAAACATAACAACAATAAAACATTGCAGAATAGAATACAGTAAAAAAGAACAGAACAATAGAGAGAGAGAAAGAACAATAAAACGACAACTATTTTTTTTTTTATTTTATATTTTTGTATGTGTTTTTTTTTTTTTTTTTTTTTTACACTTTTTTTTGTAACTAACTTTTATAACTGTAACCGGTTCCAGGTTCGGGTCTCTCAAAATGCGATGGCATCTTGGGAGACCCTGTGAAAGTGTGCCTAGTCTGTGCAATGCTGTACCCTACGCTAATACTCAACTAGTGAATGGTAGTGTTCAAAACATTCACCAATGCAAAGACCAGGATTGTCAGGACAGGAGGGACAATAATAGTGGGTGTCACGCCTATATCTGCGCTTGCTGCAGACACGACATCTTTTTTGGGGGGGTTCGTTGGGTAGGGGTACTCGGGAGGACATAAAGAAAATGCCTCTCATGCAGCCGACTGCATTTGGTTGGGGATGTGAATGGGGGAAGTACGGGCGCTGCAGAAGTGGTGGGTTCCCAATTAGGATTGGCGAATGCAGCAGGAAGGGCACTATGGACACGACGGGCCTGTGTTTGTCTTCTTGGTGGCAGCGGGACACTACTTGTGCTTGTCACCTCACCAGCTTGAACTGCACTTATGGGACTCGCCACGTCACCAAGTGTTACTGCAGTGCTGGTTTGACTACAACCGGGGTGTACTAGGCCGCTGGGGCTTGCCAGTTCACCAAAACGCTACCAAAAAAACTGTTAGCGATCGCAAGGATCAGGCCTGACTCTGCGAACGCTGCAGTTATGCGTTTAGTGTTTTGTAAGTGTCAGTGATCGATCGATACTGCACTTGGGTGGGCTGGGCTGGGCCGGGTGGAGGGGCAAAACGCAGGTGCTAGCAGGTATCTGGGCTGATCCCGCTAACACTGCGTTTGTGGGAACCCTAAACTGCTGGGGACGCTAGTATAGATCTGATCAGATCAGATATTGATCCGATCAGATACTATACCACTAAGGGAGGCGTATGCTGCGTGCGTGGGTGTTAGCGGTACTGGCGCTAATCTGACGCTGCCTGGGGCTGGTGCTTGCCAGTTCACCAAAACGCTACCAAAAAAACTGTTAGCGATCGCAGGGATCAGGCCTGACTATGCGAACGCTGCAGTTATGCGTTTAGTGTTTTGTAAGTGACAGTGATCGATCGATACTGCACTTGGGTGGGCCGGGCAGAGGGGCAAAACGCAGGTGCTAGCGGGTATCTGGGCTGATCCCGCTAACACTGCGTTTTCGGGAACCCTAAACTGCTGGGGACGCTAGTATAGATCTGATTGGATCAGATATTGATCCGTACAGATACTATACCACTAAGGGAGGCGTATGCTGCGTGCGTGGGTGTTAGCGGTACTGGCGCTAATCTGACGCTGCCTGGGGCGACGCATATCACCGCCGGGCGACCGGGGGGCTAAACCTTTATTCGGTAATAAACGGCGGGTGCCCTGACACTATAAAAAATAAACAAACTAACCAGCGTCACCGTAACAGTTATACGGTGATCAGTGGTGAAAGGGTTAACTAGGGGGCAATCAAGGGGTTAAAACATTTATTAGGTAGTATATGGGGGTCCCTGTCGCTATAAAACGCTGACGGCGAACCTAAATATTTACGTTCCTAACTAGCGTCACCAGCGACACTAATACAGCGATCAGAAAAATGATCGCTTAGTGACACTGGTGACAGGGGGTGATCAAGGGGTTAAAACTTTATTAGGGGGGGTTAGGGGGGTATCCTAGACCTAAAGGGGGGTAATACTACCTGCCCTAACACTGTAACTGTCACAAACTGACACTATGCAGTAATCAGAAAAAAAAAAAAAAAAAAAAAAAAAAAATACTGCTAATGTCAGTTTGTGACAGGGGGGGGGGGGTGATTGGGGGGGGATCGGGGGGCGATCGGGGGGGGATCGGGGGTGTAAGGTATGCCTGGCATGTTCTACTGTGTGTGTGTGTGTGTGTTGTGTGCACTTACATGTCTTCTCTCCTCGGCGCTGGACGGAAACTGCCGAGCCGAGGAGAGATGACATCACATCCTCTGCCTGTGTGAAACTACACACAGGCAGGGGAGGATTCCTATTGGCTGGGAGCGATCGCGAGGGGGGGGCCACGATCGGATGGTCTCCCCCTCGCCTCCCGACGCTCCCAGTCAGATGCCGACCGCCGATGGCACCGGGGGGGGGTCCGATCGGACCCCCCGCCCGCGGGAGGCAGATCACGTATATATACGTGATTCTGCCTGCCCGTGCCATTCTGCCGACGTATATCTACGTTAGGCGGTCGGCAAGTGGTTAATGGGGTTCTAAAGTTTGCGCAAACTTTCGGTCCGTTCGCAAGTTCTGGTGCGAACCGAACCGGGGGGTGTTCGGCTCATCCCTAGTTCCAGCATTCTAGCACTTGCAGTGCCTTCTGTATCATTGTCGCTTCTTCCATTGCGGTTAGGACAGGAAAACGTAGGGGCGCCCCAGCCCCATTTCCGCCGCATCTTCGCAACTGTCCGCTACTTCTCCCGTACAGTCCCAGGCAATGGGAGCCATGCTGGGCTGCTAATCACCGTCAAACAGCCGCTTTAGGCAATCTCAAGCTCCCATTCCTGCTCGACCAGGAACTCCAATTCCTCCAGGTCATATGCCTCTTCGGGGAGGTCCAGCACCTCATCTTGGAAGTCCACGATGTCTTCCAGCCGCCACTTCCCGTTGCTTCCAAAGTCTGGGTCTCTGTACATTTTTTGATGGAGCAGCCCCACGCCACCATAGCCAATGCCTTCTGTCGGGCTGCCATCTGCTGTACCTGGCCACAGTTGAGCTGCGAACCTCCGGAGAATCATCTCCTCCCGGACCAATCTTCCATGCTCCATCTTCCACTCATCTCGCGGTCGTTCCCTCAGGAACACCTCTCGCGCATGGTACTGCATCCAGTACATCTCTGTGGAGGAGGGAAGGATCTTCCCCTGATGGTTTCGCTCTTTGTTTAGCATCTCTTGCCAGAGTTGACAGCGGATCACATCCCCCGAGCCGAGCATGGTGTGCTCTGTCGCTGGTCCCCAATGTTGCTTCTGCATGCCTGGCAGCCTCCTCCCAATCTCCGCTCTCATGCTGGCCGGTCCCCGTACTGCTCCTCGGCGGCTGCCCGGATCTTGAATCCCAGTGGTGGTTTGGATGTCCTGGACTGCAGGAGACATCCCACTGCTGCCACCACTGTGACGGATTTTGGATACCCCAGCTAGGCACCTCCACCAGACCTGTGTTTCCTGTTCTCCAAACGCACCCGCAGCCCGCACACTCGTCATAACCAGCCCTTAACCCCCCAATCACAAGGCAAATCACACAGGTGTTGAGGGTTAAACATGCAGAGCATAAAACTCTTTATTAAGTACAAAACATACACCTTTAAACACAGTTAGGGACACGCCCCTTAGCCTTGTCATAGAGGGGGTAGTGGACAAGGAAGAACCAATGGAATCACGCCACTTGTATATTCAAACAACTACAGTTGAAACACACGAAGGGATTATAAGAAGGCAGACCCTTCTTACACATCCCCCGCTGGGATGTGTCTCCACACCTTTTGTCTACGTGCCATTACCTAACATAATTAAACACAAAAACAAGAGGGGGGGATGTGGGAGAAGGGATGCAACTTACATAGAGACCTCATTACATTATCTCAATGCCATTTTGTCCCCAGGTCTCTTATTCCCTGCTGGGCCATAGTCTGTGGGTAGGAGGCCAGCCCACAGCCCCCTCCAAAACACACAGTGACAGTGGGTTCTGCAAAAATACTCATCCCTCGTAACACACAGAGAATGAAACTTAAAGCATTTGTTACCCCAACAGTTAATTTCCTGATATGTGCCTGCTGTACCATGTACTTGTATGAGAAAGTATCCTGTTCTCTTTGTATTGTTTACTTTATATGAAATCCTTGGTTTTCCTGACAGTCCCTCTGCTTTCCTATTAAAACTGACCACTGACCACACTAAGCAGGAGAGCAGACTGTGGTTAGATCTCTATCTCTCTATCTCTTTATCCTCGAGCAGGAAGCAGGGTTAACACTATACTAAGGGCCCTTTCATGCATAAACGGACTGCTGCCGCACACTAAACCACAGCGGTGCTCTGCTGTACAGTAACATGTTATCCTGTCCAGCGTGCTGCAATAAAATTCAGAAAGCAGGAAGAGGCTATTGCATAGAACATCACAAAGTTGACTTTCACAAAATAAACATTGGATAATGCTGCGAGGCATTGTCTGGATTCTGGCTGCCGTGGATTATAGTGAATATTACAGAAGCTGCCATTGCTGACATACATCTGAAAATGCTATTTGCCTGATCCTATGTCTTCAATACAGTCACTAGGGATGAGCCGAACACCCCCAGGTTAGGTTCGCACCAGAACCTGCGAACGGACCGAAAATTTGCGCAAACTTTAGAACCCCATTGAAGTCTATGGAACTCGAACGTTCTAAATCAAAAGTGCTAAATTTAAAGGCTAATTTGCATGGTATTGTCCTAAAAAGGGTTTGGGGACCCGGGTCCTGCCGCAGGGGACCTGTATCAATGCAAAAAAGTTTTAAAAACGGACGTTTTTTTTCTGGAGCAGTGATTTTAATGATGCTTAAAGTGAAAAAAAAAGTGAAATATTCCTTTAAATATCGTACCTGGGGGATGTCTATAGTATGCCTGTAAAGTTTTCCTGTGCTTAGAACAGTGCCTGCACAAAATGACATTTTTAAAGGAATAAAAGCCATTTAAAACTGCTTGCGGCTTTAATGTAATGTCGGGTCCCAGCAATATGGATGAAAATCAGTGAGACAAACGGCATGGGCACCGCCCCTCAGTCCATTACCAGGCCCTTTGGGTCTTGTATGGATATTAAGGGGAACCCCGCACCCAAATTAAAAAAAGGAAAGGCGTGGGGCCCCCAGGCCCTATATACTCTGAACAGCAGTATAGAGGCGGTGCAAACAAGACAGGGACTGTAGGTTTGTTGTTAAGTAGAATCTGTTTGTAATTTTGAACTGGTACATTTTTAAAGTGTAGCTCGTTTGTAAGTTGGATGTTTGAAGGTAGGGGCCTGCGTTATATACTCTGCAGAAATTGCGGCCTTAGGTGGTGGTGCTGGTGCTACAACACTGTAAGTCCTCAGTTACTCTTGGTGGGCACAGAAACAGGCCCTGCTGTGAAATATTAGATCAAGAATGGTAATTACATGCATCTGTTGAACAGGGGCAGAAAAAGTGGGCATTTGGTGGTGGTGTTGCCACAACACTGTAAGTCCTCACAGTTACTCTTGGTGGGAGCTGCAACGGGCCCTGCTGTGAAATATTAGATCAAGAATTGTAATTACACGTCCCTGTTGCACAGGGGCAGAAAAATTGGGCCTTAGGCACTGGTGCCACAACACTGCAACCCCTCACAGATACTCTAGTTGAAGTGCAGGAATGAGCCCTGCTGTAAACTATTGCATCAAAAATTGTAATTACACGCCCCTGTTAAACAGAGGCTGAAAAATTAGGCTTTAGGCACTGGTGCCACAACACTGCAAACCCTCACAAATACTGTAGTTGAGCGCAGCAACGAACCCTCTTTGCAAAATATTGCATCAAAAATTGTAATTACATGCCCCTGTTAAACAGGGACTGAAAAATTGGGCCTTAGCCACTGGTGGCGGCGCCCAGAACCAAAAATATTCTTACAAGCATGATCAACATGATCATTGAGGAGGAAGAGGATAGTCACTCAGCATAACAGGATAGTCACTCAGCATCAGCATAGGCAGTCTTGAAGGGATCTCACATTAAAAAAAAAAATCAATCAGTTATATCAGCATCAGGTGCATGGTAGCTGGTTGTAATCCAAGACTGATTCATTTTTATGAAGGTAAGTCGATCGACCGAGTCGGTGGACAGGCGCACCCTGTGATCGATTACAAAGCCTCCAGCAGCACTGAATGTGCATTCTGAAAGAACACTGGATGCAGGACAGGCCAGTAGCTCAATTGCATACAATGCAAGCTCTGGCCAGTGATCCATCCTCAAGACCCAGTAACCCAGAGGATTTTCGGTGGGAAAGGTGTCCAAGTCAGATCTTGCCCATAGGTATTCCTGCACCATGTAAAACAGACGCTGGCGATGGTTCCTGGAACCGATCATACCTTGGGGCTGCAGACTAAAAAATTGTCTGAACGCATCGGTCAGATGGCCACCTTCTCCATCGCTCCTTCTTTGACTGACCGAAGCCTCAGCAACACGTTGTCCAGGAACAGGAGTTTGTAACCTCCCAGTCTCTGGGAACGCATTGCACAGAACTTTCTGCAAGGCCTCCCAAAGATGTTTCATCCTCTGCTCCCTCTGCAACAGCAAGATAAGGTCTGCAACCTTACCCTTGTAACGTGGATCAAGGAGGGTTGCCAGCCAGTATTGATCGCTCTCCTTGATACCACGAATACGAGGATCCTTCCGCAGGCTTTGCAGGATCAGAGGCCATGCAGCGTAGGTTTGCTGAGGCATTCGGTCCGGAGTCCTCTGGGTCACTAAGGACGACATGATCCGCAGCCACCTCCTCCCAGCCACGTACAAGTCCATGGGTTTCTTCGGACTGTAAATGATCTCTTAGACTGCTGCTGATGCTGAGTGCCAGGCTCCACCTCCATGCTGACACAATCCTCCTCTTCCTCCTCCTCGTCCCCTTCCTGTGTGATCGGCGGGCACGCAGGAACACTGTCTGGATAAAGGGGGGCCTTGAGAGCTAAGGAAGTCCTCCTCTTCCTGCCTCTGTTCTGCCTCAAGTGCCCTGTCCATTATTCCATGCAGCGTGTGCTCCAACAGGTGGACAAGGGGGACAGTGTCACTGATGCATGCACTGTTACTGCTCACCATCCTCGTGGCCTCCTCAAAGGGTGACAGGACAGTGCATGCATCCCTGATCATGGCCCACTGGCGTGGAAAAAAAAAACAAGCTCCCCCGACCCTGTCATGGTGCCATAGTCGCACAGGTACTCATTGATGGCCCTCTGCTGTGTTTGCAGCCACTGCAGCATGGCCAACGTTGAGTTCCACCTGGTGGGCATGTCACAGATTAGACGGTTCTTGACCAGGTTAAATTCCTTATAGAGGTCAGCCAGCCAAGCACTGGTATTATATGACCTGCAGAAATGCACACAGACTTTCCTGGCCTGCCTCAGGACATCCTGTAAGCCTGTACCTGCCCAAGAACCGCTGCACCAGCAAGTTAAGGACGTGAGCCAAACAGGGCACATGGGTCAGTTGTCCCTGTCAGAGGGCGGAGAGGAGGTTGGTGCCATTGTCGCAAACCACCATACCTGCCTTAAGCTGGTGTGGCGTCAACCACCTCTGAACCTGCCCCTGCAGAGCTGACAGAATCTCTGCCCCAGTGTGGCTCCTGTCCCCCAAGCACACCAGCTCAAGCACCGTATGGCATCTTTTGGCCTGTGTGCTTGTGTAGCCCCTTGAACGCCTACAGAGCACTGCTGTTTCCGAAGACAAATCAGCACAGGAAGAGGACGGGGTGGAGGAGAGAGGTGTGGCAGAATCACCACTAGTAGTATTTTGGAGGCGTGGTGGCGGAACAACCTTCAACACTACTGCACCCTGTCCTGCATCCTTCCCAGCTGCCAGAAGAGTCACCCAGTGCGCGGTGAAAGATAAGTAACGTCCCTGACCATGCCTGCTGGACCATGAGTCAGCGGTAACATGCACCTTACCGCTGACCGCCCTGTCCAGCAAGGCCAAGACATTGCCTTCCACATGCCGGTAGAGAGCCGGAATTACCTTCCGTGAGAAAAAGTGGCGTTTGGGAACCTGCCACTGAGGAACCGCACATTCCACAAACTCACGGAAGGGGGCGAGTCTACCAACTGAAAAGGCAGCAGTTGAAGTGCTAGCAATTTAGCCAAGCTAGCATTCAACCGCTGGGCATGTGGATGGCTGGGAGCGAACTTCTTTCGGCGGTGCAGCAGCTGGGGCAGGGAAATTTGCCTGGTACAATCTGACGTTGGTGTACCGTTAGCAGATTGGGCCCAAGTACTTGGCTGTGACACACCTAATTCTACACCTTCATTCCTCTCAGTGGAATGTGGGCTTTGAGATCCCAGCTGATGAGGAGCAAGGAGAGGTCCCCCCTTTTTTTTTTTTTTTTTTGTTTTTTCTTTGGTGTGGGTCTTTTAGGTACGCTTGCCAACGAACTGCATGGCAGGTCAACATATGTCTGGTCAAGCATGTGGTGCCCAAGCGGGAGATGTTTTGGCCACGCGAGATACGCTTGAGACATATATTGCAAATAGCAGCGGTGGGATCTGATGCACTCGTCTCAAAAAAGGCCCACACCAAAGAACTTTTGGAATAACGCGCAGAGACAGCAGCGCCCTGCACATGCGGAGCTCTGCAGTGTGATGCAGTCAGTGTGCTGCCCTTAAGCTGGCCCCTGGAGGGCATCCTGCCTCGTTGCACATGTGCCTCCTCCTCCTCCCCTCTCCTATCAGGCACCCACGTGGAGTAAGTGACCTCATCATCCCCTCCCTCCTCATCACTGGAGCAAAGCTGGCAGTATGCTGCAGCTGGGGGAACATGACTGCCAGATTGCTGTCCTTCTTGTGCACCCCCTCTCTCTGGGCTCATGTTACTGCCTTCCTCTAGTTGGGTACTATCATCGGAGCATTCAAAACACTGGGCATCCTCCTGAAGCATGTACCCAACACTGGTCAAACAGTTCGGGGGACACTTCAGGAGGACGTGGTGGGGCTAGGGAAGGAGTGACTGATGCCATTGAGCTGAGGAAAGAGGCCACGTTGGCAGCTGCTTTGCCAGACAAAGTACCCTGAGCCTGGGTGAGAGAGGATGAGGAGGATGAGGACGGCTTGGTCATCCACTCTACCAAGTCTTCCGCATGTTGCGGCTCAACACGGCCAGCTGCCGAAAAAAAAGGACAAGCGTGTCCCACGGCCACGTGCTGATGAGGATGCACCGTCTCTCCTTGACCAGCACTGTTGCCTCTAGACACAGAGCCTGCTTGCCCTCTTTTATTGGCTTGTGACTGTCTGCCCCTCCTTGTTGGCCTTCCAGACATACTAATGGCCTGCAGTGAGATGTAGCTGCACAAAGCTGGGATGACAGTACACTAACTGTAAATACTGTAGCTGCCTGCCTGTGGTATTAATATAGGATCAGAAGAACACCACCAATTTAATTCAGGTAGCTTTAGGTGCACACTGCGCAGAGGACACAGTACACTAACTGTAAATACTGTAGCTGCCTCCCTGTGGTATTAATAGGAGCAGAACAACAGCAATTGTCTCCAGGTAGCTTTAGGTGCACACTGTGCAGAGGATGCACTACACTAACTGTAAATACTGTAGCTGCCTGCCTGTGGTATTAATAGGATCAGAAGAACACCACCAATTTTATTCAGGTAGCTTTAGGTGCACACTGTGCAGAATACGCACTACACTAACTTGTAAATACTGCAGC
Source organism: Aquarana catesbeiana (assembly GCF_042186555.1). Classification (NCBI taxonomy): domain Eukaryota; kingdom Metazoa; phylum Chordata; class Amphibia; order Anura; family Ranidae; genus Aquarana; species Aquarana catesbeiana. Next base: position 198,133,221 of record NC_133330.1, on the reverse strand, counting down.
TGCCTGCGGTACTGTACTAATAGGATCAGAAGAACACCACTAATTTTCTTCAGGTAGCTTTACGTGCACACTGTGCAGAGGACGCACTACACTAACTGTAAATACTGTAGCTAATAGGACTAATAGGATCAGAAGAACACCAGCAATTTTCTTCAGGTAGCTGTAAATACTGTAAAAACACCTGCCTGCCTGTCAGTAGGAAGAGAATAACAGGAACGGATCTAACTAAACTGAATACAGTGTGTGTGTGTGTGTGTGTATGTATGATAATATATATATATATATATATATATATATATATATATATATATATATATAATCGCACAATACACTGTAAGTGCAGCTAACTGACTCGCCTGCCTACACTATCTAACTTAAATCAAATGACACTGTCTCTCTGTCTATCTCTCTCTCAACGCTGGAACACACTACACAGGGCCGCCATGCAGGCGGCCTTATATAGTGTGGGGCGTGTACTAAACCAAAATTGTGGACAAGGAAAGATACTCATGCGCTTGTGAGAGTCTATTTGGGCTTAAAGTAGTATTGTGAGCTATAGAAAAACTGAAAGGGATGGTGTTGCGTGTCCCGCTGCCCAAAAACTGACCCCGGGGTGGTCAGGTAAGACAATATGAAAAGTGATGGATGAACGGCGCGCGATCAATTGCTCACATCAAAAAAGTGTAAAATTTATTCATATGGAAATAAAGGCAAATATATATTACCAATACTACGTATCATGCAAACGGGTAACAAAATATGGAAATTAAAAATGGATTAAAAGTAATAGAAGCCCATGTTAAGGCAGGTGTTTAGAGTCGGCTGACGCATTTTGAGGATAACCTCTTCATCAGAGCCTTTTAGAACTAGGGCGCAGTCTCTATAGGCCAGTAGGCCAACATATGTACATAAACATGATGGCTAGTTGGAAAGTGTGGCGTGAGGTGGGGAATAAGTTTTTCTGTGTTCCATACCAGTCCACGTTCAAACGTTCTAGGTAGAACAGAGATCAGAAAAAAAAAAAAAATTATATTTATATATATATATATATATAAACAGTGTAAGATATAGACAATTTCAACTAGAAATACAGTATGGAGCACATGGCAAGTATATGCAACACGAGAAACAAATGATAGGTAAAAAATAATAATAATTAATAATAGACGGGAATCACATATATGTATAAAGAGTTGATGAAGGGTACAATGTCTATCAAAATTTGATAGGGGATTTGGTGTTTATAAGAACCATAAATGATTGGTCAATGGTAGACCTTGAAGTAACAAACAGAAAATATAAAATATATGTAATATATGTGTGACCAAAAAATGTTTTGACCAAAAAATATATATTTTTAGGTAAGTGAGAAAAGTACGTGATACGTAGTATTGGTATTATTTCCATATGAATAAATGTTACACTTTTTGATGTGAGCAATTGATCACGCACCCTTCATCACTTTCCAGCATGTACTAAACCCCCTGAGCCACAATTGGCCAAAGCCACCCTGGCTTTGGCTAATTATGGCTCTCTGTACAGACGGTGCTATGCTTGGCCAATCATCAGCCAGCAATGCACTGCGATGCCGCAGTGAATTATGGGCTGTGACGTTCCACTCGAATTTGGTGCGGACGGCCCATATCATTCGTAATTCGGCGAACGGGCAATCATACGATGTTCGAGACGAACATGGGTTCGACTCGAACACGAAGCTCATCCCTAACAGTCACTGACCTGGAACAAGAACGCACCCAGCAAAGTCAGAGTGAATTCAGAACTTCTTGTAATTTTGTTCTATGTAAGCAGCTTAGTATTGAAGCCATTGGTTTAGTTTGACAGCTAGGCAATTAGATCAACAATGTCAACTACCTAAACACAGTTATACTTTAAAGTGTGTAGGTCAGTCACTGCCTTTATGTTCTGCCCCACCCCTCACCCACTGGAACGCTGGGCTGTGGAGGGGTGGGAGCATCCGGCTCAAGCTCTCAGCGGCTCACTGAGAGGCTAAGCCAGGTGCTAGTCCAGCCACATGGGCGGATCCTGACCATATGGTCGCCATCATGCCTGAGCCTGAACCGGCTCTGTGACGTCAGTCCGCTGTCTGCTGAAAACAGGTCACAGGTGTGCAGAGAGAACTGAGCTTTGGCTTTACTTTTCCTTTAATGCATTCTCTTCATTAAGGTAAAAAACCTTCTGAGTGCAGTTCCCTACCCCAGCATCCCATTATACTTAGCCTGATCTCAATCCAGTGATGTGCACAAGGGCAGTGGCTCCCTCGGATCTTTCACTCTTCATTGGCTCAGAGAAAACAGTGGGAGCTATTGGCTGCCATTGCTGTCAATCACAGCCAATGAGGAGGGAGCCCGGGTGGGGCTGGTGCCGGGCCATGCGCTGTGTGTCAATTGACACACAGAGCTGGCTTAGGAGTAAGCCTGCATGAGTGCCCCCATTGCAATTGGTTTGCTATGGTGGGCACTCTGTGGGGGTAAGAAGCCAGGAGTGCTGGCGGGGGACCCCAAAAGAGGAGGATTGGGGCTGCTCTGTGCAAAACTATTGCACAGAGCGGGAAAATATAACATGTTTGTAAAACTTGATTTTTTTAAGTAACAATCACTTAACTTAACAAGGGCTTTATAGCCTCCACACAGTAGCACTTCTAATAAATTTCACATAGACCCCATGTAAGCTACAATGTAAGCGGACGATCACAAACTTTTATAAGCAAGAGCTAAGTGCTGACAACTCCTGTTAAAACTGAAGCAAACAAAAGCTGTCATTTAGCTCTTGCCATCTTGTAGCACATCTAATTAAATTCACTTGGTCAAGTGCAAAAGGAACCTATGAGGTTGAAGGAGATAAATGGAAACGAGAAATTTGCTGGGCAGCATGGACAGGAAATAAAAAAAAAAAAGGAAATAAAAGACAATAAAGAGCCAACACTGACACCCATGCAAAACTAAGAATGTTTAACATATGATCTGAGATCCATATCCTGCTCCTTTATACTGTATATTAATTTTACTCTCAGTATTAGAAAGACTATAATCACGTTTATTCCATAACAATACAATTTATGAGCATTTTTTGAATTTTGCTATATCTGAGTTAAAAAGTGGAAAGACTGTAGTGCAGAGAACTTTCTTGTGGGCTATTATCAGAAATGAAGGCTTAGATAGCATCATAGAAAAGACTATAAAAGTGTCTAAAAACATCACGGGTCAGATTACAATTCTAAAGCCTTGTACACACGATCGGATTTTCTGTCGACAAAACCACTGACTTTTGTCCGAAGGGCGTTGGCCCAAATTTGTCTTGCATACAAATGGCACACAATTGTTGGCCAACAATCCATAACGTAGTGACATACTAGACGTACTAAGAGCCGATAAATAGAAAGTTCAATTGTCATGCGCCACCCTTTGGGCTCCTTCTGCTAATTTCGTGTTAGTAGAAATTTGGTGAGTGTCGATTCTCTTTCAGTTCGTGCTTATGAGTTTGTTTCTGAACGGCCATTTGTCAAACTAGCCATGTTGTGTTCTCATCGAAGAGATCGTGCTATCATTAGGCTTGCAGTTATTGCTTTGACCCAAGTTGACCTTACACTTTTGTCTTTAACCACTTACCGACCGCCGCACGACTATGTACGTCCAAACTTTGAACTGGGATATCGTTGTTATGGCAGCAGCTAGCTGCCATAACCCCGGTATCCCCGTTTTTGTGCAGCGGAGGGCTTTCAGATAAAAGTGGTCCCTGCGGTGGATTCGCCGCGAGATCACTTTTATTGGTGGCGGGAGAGGGGCCCCCTCTCCCGCCACGATCCGGTGCACTCCACCGCTTACCGGAGCCGTCGGTAGCGGCGGAGGCGATCGCATCTGTCTCCTTCGTGAGGCTAAGATGGCGCCCACTCGTCTCCATGACACTGCTGGGTGGAAGCGACGTCAAAACATCACTTCCGTCCACGCCTCTTAAAGGCACATTTTTTCAAATGTCATTTATATTTTTTTTTTTTTTTTTTATTGCATTCTAGTGTAAATATGAGATCTGAGGTCTTTTTGACCCCAGATCTCATATTTAAGAGGTCCTGTCATGCTTTTTTCTATTACAAGGGATGTCTACATTCCTTGTAATAGGAATAAAAGTGACACAATTTTTTTTTTTTAAACAGTGTAAAAATAAATAAAATAATGTAAAATAAATAATAAAAATTTTTTTTTTTAAACTCCCCCCGTCCCGACGAGCTCGTGCGCAGAAGCGAACGCATATGTGAGTAGCGCCCGCATATGAAAACGGTGGTCAAACCACACATGTGAGGTATCGCCGTGACCAGTAGAGCGAGAGCAATAATTCTAGCCCTAGACCTCCTCTGTACCGCAAAATATGCAACCTGTAGAATTTTTTTTAAACGTCGCCTATGGAGATTTTTGAGGGTAAAAGTTTGACGCCATTCCACGAGCGGGCACAATTTTCAAGCATGACATGTTGGGTATCAATTTACCTGGCGTAACATTATATTTCACAATATAAAAAAAATTGGGCTAACTTTACTGTTGTCTTATTTTTTTTTTATTCAAAAAAGTGCGCTTTTAAGACCGCTGCGCAAATACGGTGCAAAAAAGTATTGCAACGACCGCCATTTTATTCTCTAGGGTGTTAGAACCCCCAAACATTATATATGGTTTTTCTTCTAAGTAATTTTCTAGCAAAAAAACCTGTTTAAAACATGTAAACACCTAAAATCCAAAACGAGGCTGGTCCTTACGTGGTTAAATACTCATTTCAATTTTATATTTATGTTGGCCAAGAATGTTTTTGCCAAATCTGCTTGCAATGTTATGTGCAGAAGTAGTAATTTCTTCTTTCTTTTTTGACTCCACAGTTTCCTTCCACCTCCCAGCAATGGCAGGATGTTGCAGGCCAGTTTCAACATCAGTGGGATTTTCCCAACTGTAGTGGTGCTATTGATGGGAAAATGTGAGGATTGTCCCACCACCCAATTCGGGCTCATATTACTACAATTACAAAGGCTTTGCAGCATAGTGCTGCTAGGTGTTGTTTCTGCAAAGTATGAGTTCCTTTTTTTGGATGTTGGGATGAATGGCCGCAACTCGGATGGAGGTGTCATAATGTAGACAGAGTTCTACCATCAGCTCCAGAATGGCACCTTACATTTGCCACCTGCTCAGGACAATGTTGAGGGCCTCAATTTTCTTTTTGTGGCAGATGAGGCCTTTGCTCTAGGGGGAACATGTTATGAAGCCCTTTCCTATGGAGAAACCTCACCCCAGAGCAGAGAATCTTCAACTACAGGCTCTCTCATGCCAGAAGGGTGGTTTAAAATGCCTTTGGCATCCTGTCAAGTTGCTTCAGGCTTTTTAACCCCCATCAACCTGGCCCAATATAAAATAAACTATGTTGTTTTATGCTGTTGCATCCGCCACAATTTTTTACGGAGGAATGCTAACAGCTACCTTTCTCCACTGCCAGCTGATATTGACCCCGCAGTGTCAGGCTCAGCTGAAGAGGCTGCAGCTCGTCCATTGGTGGGAAACATGACGGCTCTAGAGGCTGCCCCTGCTGGGCTGCCCTCACAAAATGCCCACGATATCTGCCAAAAATATCTTGAATATTTTGTGGGTAGAGGGGTAGTGGCTTGACAGCAAAATGTAGCTGATCCATGATCATAATTTTATTTTATCATAAACTACAATTTCATTTGAACTACTGTTGTCTGTGTTTCTTATCTCTATAATAGGTTGTCAAGTGGCCTTTTTTTGTCCATTTTAGACAATAGTGCAAATGTACCTTATTTGCTACATGAGGTATCTAATGCATTAAGTTTGAAAACATTATGCTTTTTCAACTCCTTGAATTTCTTTGAGGCCATAAAATTGCCTGAGTTGGCCACATTTTAGAGCACATTGTCACTGTAACTACATCAACTTAACAAATACACTGGTATTGAGCACTGAAATAATAAGCCACACATTGTTTAGGAAAAAAACATTTTACTCCAAGCACATTCACATGTGCGTTTTAAGGTTTTATAACAGACCAACATTTTTGTGTATAAACATGTATGTTTGCCATTATTTTGCCTTTTTTGGGTCCAAACAGGCATGTTTGAAAACATAAGATACACATCCCCAACTCAGGAACTTACAAAGTTCTAATTTGTTAAAGTGGAGGCCATATGTGACATTAGTATCCCAAGACTGTGTTGACGTTGCCTTCCTCAGATGGGGTGATCTCACCCCTCTAAAAGCCAAAATTTGAAAGCCACGTCCATGTAGGTGTTAAATGTCCCTTATGATCCCCTGACTAAAATGTGTGTAGGTACAAAAAGGTTAGTTTGTCAAGCCCTAAAACACACACAACATGTGCTATCTCCCATCACAGGGTATAAATGGACCAGTTTTGGGGGTGCAACCCCTTCCCCATAACTAAAGTAGGTAAGAGGAAGGGGTTGCACCCCCAAAACGCGTCCATTGATAGCCCATGATGGGAGCTAGAACATGTTGACCCACTGTGTGTTTTGTGGCTTTAGCAAAATAGATGTAGGGAAAGACACACATTTTAGGCATGGGATCATGAGGTAAATAAGAATATTTTCTCACCATTTGTGGACATCTTCAAATTTTGGCTTTGCAATTCTTAAAAACACAAAGATTACAATTAACATTTCTCAGGGTGGTGTTTCCCAACTTTCCTTCTCCAGATGCATTCTCAGGTCATATTTTCTATATTTTTGGCTTTTGTCACAGGTGATGCAGTCATTTTCAAGGTTAGTAATTCACACAGTCTTTTTTACACTGAGGAAAATACAGAAAACAGGACCTGGTGGTGCACCTAGAGAAGTGGAGTGGAGAAACACTGACCTCGGACACTAAAGCCTAGGTTCACATTGGAGCGATTTGTCATGCAATTTGCAAGATTAAATCACATGACAAGTCGCAGCCTATTGGAGGCAATGGCACTTTTCCAAACGGTGCAACACAGAATTAGCGTCGACGCACCAATTTGCAAAAGTAGTTCCTGCACTACTATTGCCGATTTCAGGTGCAAATTCAATAGACATCTGGGCATGAAGCCACACAAACGTCTATCAAGTAGCACCTGAAATTGCACTGACCTTGCTACTTAGAAATCGCTCAACTCAACTTCAAGTGAAGTAGTGCGATTTCAAAGTAGCATCAATGTGAACCAGGGCTTTACATTGATTTTGGAACTCGCCACATAAGGCTTTGTTGCCCAAACTGATTTGCATCCTAAATTATTATTATTATTATACAGGATTTATATAGCGCCAAAGGTTTGTGCAGCGCTTTACAACATGAGGGCAGACAGTACACTTACAATACAAATCAATACAGGAGGAATCAGAGGGCCCTGCTCGTTAGAGCTTACAATCTAGAAGCATGTATTTGTACTTTTCTGCAAACAAAATACAGCATTCTTAAAGAAGCAAGTGTTGTAATATGTTGGTAGATTTATGTGGGATTTTATGTTATTATATATATATATATTATTTATATATATATATATATATATATATATATATATATATATATATATATATATATTGTACAAGATTGACCAGGCCAGATTTCAGTTGACAGTGGTTGAGTTGTCAACTGAAGCCAACTCAATTTTAACATATCAAAGGGGACTTGTTGATGTTAATATGCAAGAATACAGATTAGGGATGTAGGCATTTAAGGACAAGTCCATTCTACACATCAAAAGGGTGTTAAGGTGGTATCTGTTAATCTAATTACACATATCAAAGGGGACAGATAGTGACTCTGGGCTATGTTAATGTTAACATGCTAGAATGCAAATTAGGGCAGTTTATGACTGCAGCTGAATTTAACCTTGCGTTCAGTCTATTCATTGTGTGTGATTATGAAGGCACAGGTATAGGAAACATGGGACTCTGAAGGCTAGTATATTTACTAGCGTTGTTATATTTACTCTTGTTGGATTTTGTCATTTGTTGCAAGACTTTGTTCTGTGTTGGAAGTCAATAAAGTGCATCTCTCTGGAAGAATTGGGTTGCTGCAAAAGATTATAACTACTAATTAATTATTTACCCACTATACAATATATCACTACAGCAAGGACAGACACAAAGTTGGTTCCAACTTTTTTAGATGTAACTTGGCTAACAGCCACATTTCTTATAAACGTTTCTTAGAAAACTACAAAAATTACAGGTAAATGTGTAACTAAAACTGGTGAAGGGATTCAAGTTTTTTGGTTAAATAGTAACATACAAAACACGGATATTTGTACAATGTGTGAAAGCACACCTTCAAGCTTTTTGTACATAATACTTTTGGACAAGCTACACCCGCCATATTCAACAATGTGCGGTGTCCAATTTGGTGCTGTAGCTGGGGGCGCAAATAGGCAAAGTTAAAATATGAGCTGGCAACTCTATGATTCCTCTTTTTCTCACCAAAAATGAAAATAGGAAACAAGCTGATTTGTTTCATCTAAAGCATAATTACTCATCTGAGGAAGGCTGCAAGTGCTGAAACGCATCGGTTTGAACATGATGCAGGCAAGAAAAAAGATCATGACAAGTCATGGAGTTGCAGGTTCATATGTCAATCTTTTGCTAAAGTGAAATCGTACATTCAAATAAAACAGTTGCAACTATTAAAAAAATGTGCAAAGGTTAGTCAATTTAAAACTGTACAAACACATGGACAACAGAACACAAAAAAAAATGTTTAGGGGGCGTGGCCTGGACATGGCTGAATGAAGACGTGTGGTGTCTGAGCTCCCGGCCGTCTCATCCCCACTCTAGCTAATCCAGCTGATATTCCAAGCTATGCACTCCTCAAGAAAGAGAGCGGTGAAGCAGAGCAGTAGATCAACTAAATCCGCTCCACAACCGCCCTCTTCCAGCGAACTTAGAAGGCGATTCCAGCTCTCCCTCCTCGGCTCGCCGGAGCTTAAGATGGCAACGCTGCGTGGATAGCATCAGGAGAGACAGACGGCGCGAGACTCCCAGTCACCGCTAGAAGACACACTGATCACAGATACCTACGCTGGCTTCCCTCCGGATCTCCGCGCTGGCCGCAGTGAGTTGTCACAACCCTTTCTCCAAGTGTCAGGAGGAGATACAGAGCTACGCTCTATTTTACTGGCATTGCCCACTAAAGCAGACATTACTGCCCTCATAGCTACGGTGGAAGCTACCCACCGTAGGGAGATGAAGGCAGTCAGGGCGGATGTTAATGCACTGACCACTAGACTGGAAACAGGGGAGAGCTCCCTAGCAGCATTAGAAAGCCGAATGTTGGCAGTAGAAGAAACCCAGGACACACAGGCAGAGGCACTGCAAGAGCAGATATTGCGATTAGAGGAGATGGAAGACCGAAGTCACAGGAATAATCTGCGACTCTGAGGACTCCCAGAAGCCACAGGGCCTGAAGACCTAGCAGACACGGCAGTAGCAATATTTCGTAGCCTGCCAGGTATAGATCTGCCAGACCGCATTGCGATTGATAGAATCCACCGCGCCTTGGGCCCTAAACCTACCGACCCTCTGAGACCTAGAGATGTCGTTTGCAGAGTCCACCACTATATACATAAGGAGCAAGGCCTGGGAAGCAGACGACCCAGAATTGGATGGCGCCACAATCAAGATCCTTCCAGACCTTTCTCGTGCAACCCTACAGCGACGTGCGATTCTAAAGCCACTTCTTGACCTGGCTAGACGAAAAGGAGCCACATATCGCTGGGGCTACCCCTTGTCTGTTACATTTAGACGAGACCAAAGATCCTTCACCTTACGCAAGCCAGACGCCCTGCCAGCTCTTTTTACTTTTCTCGGAGCAGAGCCAATAGATGTCCCGACCTGGCTGGGCCCTCTCCCGAGACCGCCCATGCAGAGAATGGGAAATAGTCTGCCACCAAGACAACAAAGGAACCGCCGCCGGCCTAGAGCACCTTCACAGGAGGATGCACGTGAGTCTTGAACTTCTGTAATACCGCATTATTTTCAAGGTCGGAGAACTGAAGCACAAGTTATAATATTACTAACTGATTACGTTTAATCGCTCTTTACCTACACTGATGGCTACTTGCCCACCTTAATACCATAAGATTCCGGAACTTACCTGATTCTTGCTGTAAGAAGCAGATCTTTAGGACAGCAACATTAAGTAGACGGAATTTTCAGTCCCACCCCTACAGGTACTATTTTCCAGAAACACACTGTAAGGGCCGGAGGCCCTGCATTTAAGGGAAGACAAGACACTACACAGAAGCCACAGCAATAAGAAACTGCTGTAATAACCTGAGGAATTGATGAGCAGAGGGACAAAACATCCACATCCCTCTCCCAAGGTCTGTTGTACAGATATCTACAGAATGACCGACAACCTGCACAGATTACGAGATCAGCAGTAACATTGATAGGGTTATATAAATGTATCATATATGATCATTCGCCCTTCACAGGCTTGGTTTCGAAATTGGTCTGCAGAGCCTTATTTTAGTGGCTCCATGGGGTAACATATTGGCTCCTAAACAGTGGAGTGACGAAGTGCTTACCCCGCAGCCCTAATACTATGATTAAAGAAGCAGGATCTCTTTTAGAGACATGCTACATGTTAACACAAAGAAGGGGTTTATTGGTTTTACGTTGTTATTTATCCCTGGTCCTAGTAGTAGTAAAGATCCACTAAGTCATGATAACTAAAAATGGATCCATACACTAGACAAGAAAAAACAGGGCACTACCTTATCTCTTAGTTTGTAACTTTGCAAGGAGATGATTATATTGACTGTTCGGTTCACATTATAGAGTTTATCTGTTATGATGGTTATAGAGTCGCATAGCACTGTCTATAGTTATGTTGATCAGACATGCTGGAGTGGGGGGACGGACGGGAGACTCTATTTCTGAGCCTTGTTCTTCCTCCCTCCCGATTAGGTTCATATATACTCCTAGAGGGCAGAATTCTGCCACCTGGGAGTTATATGCAAAATAAAATCCCCACTGTTTTAGGGGAATGTAACAGACAAGACATTAGGCCTTGTCTGTGTCTCACAACTCTCTATTAACTCTCTTTCTGTATTTCCTACTTTCACTTCCTTTTCTATCTTCCCCTCCCCCTCTTCCCTTCCTTTGACTTTTCCCTATCCCCCCCCCCCCCCTACAATATGGCGGCCAGTAAAATTAAGGTGATGTCCCTGAATGTAAAAGGACTTAGCATACGTCTCTTCTCTGGTATGTTAACAGATGACTTAAAGAGAAACCATACCGATATAGCCTTCATCCAAGAGACACATTTTAAGACTAATAGATTACCATACTTACAAAATAGACACTTCCCAGTAGCCTACCACTCCATGAACCCAGACTCCAAATCCAAAGGAGTCTCCATTCTAATTTCAAGTAAGATCCCCTGGCAACACCAGAGCTCCATGATAGATCCGACAGGGAGGTACATCTTCCTGAAGGGCACAATTGGCACTGTCCAGGTAATGCTTGCAACTATATATGCCCCTAATGAGCAACAGGCCACGTCCCTACGAGAGACATTAGAGAAACTAAATGATTTCAAAGAGGGACAACTGATCTTAGGAGGTGACTTCAACACTCCACTGATCCCCTCAACAGACATGTCGTCGGGCAAAACATCGATCCCGCCGAACCAACTCAAGCGTATAGCTAAAACATTTCACAAACTACAACGTTTGGCGCTTACAGCACTCAGGAGAAAGACTTCACATTTTACTCCCACATGCATCAAATATTCACCAGAATTGACTATTTTATGATTCCTCACACACAACTACATGCAGTTGAACAGACTTCGATTGAAATTAGGACTTGGTCAGACCATGCACCTATATTCCTGAGCTATCGCTTATCGGACACTTCCTCTCCCAGACATCGATTCTGGAGGCTTAACGAAAGCCTCTTACAAAACTCAGAAGTTCTAACAGAAGTGACTAAGGCACTAAACCTTTATTTCCAGGAAAATGACCTCCCAGACTGTGACCCGGGGACATTATGGGAAGCCCACAAGGTAGTTATGAGGGGGATCCTCATTTCTCATGGAGCCCGAATAAAGAGAGAGAGGAATAAAATGCTGACACAACTCTTAAAGGAACTTACCACTATGGAAGCTAAACACAAACACGCCCCCACTCAATCATCGGAAACTCAACTGTCCGCCCTTCGTCGCAAAATCACTGATCTTTTACATTATAGAGCAAAAGAGGCCCTACAATGTGGTCACAAAAAAACATATGAGTCAGGAGATAAGTGTGGGAAATTACTAGCTAACATAGTTAGAAGTAGTGACCTATATCCCTCATCACCGCGATGGGAGGCAAAAAAGTAACCCTGCCCACACATATAACTGAGGAATTTAGACAATTTTATGCAAAGCTATACAATCTACCACGGGAAACTCCCCCCACTACTGTATTGGAAGATTATATTAAATCCTCCCAAATGCCAACTCTCGCCCAGGAGATCAGGGACGAGTTGGACTTACCTATAACTCTGACGGAAATACAAGGCGCCATAAAAACAATGAAACCAGACAAAGCCCCAGGTCCTGATGGCTATACACTACAATATTACAAAACTCTCTTACCAATACTAGGACCCCGCATGGCCACATTATTTAACAAACTTGGAACAGGTACAGCTTTCGCTAGGGAAACATTAGGGGCCCATATCTCAGTAATTCATAAAGAGGGGAAGGATCCGGCGGCATGTGGGAGTTACAGACCTATATCATTGTTAAACCTAGACCTTAAGATATTCACTAAGGTTCTAGCTGCTCGGCTGGCGCAGCACCTCCAACAACTTATCCATCTAGACCAAGTTGGATTTATTCCTTCTAGAGAAGCTAGAGATAGCACTAAAAAAGTGCTAAATTTATTACATATCACTAGATCCAGGAAAACCCCATGTGTCTTTCTTAATACTGACGCAGAAAAGGCCTTTGACCTTGTCAGTTGGCCATTTATGAATGCGGTACTCAGTAACATAGGCCTAGGGGAGGTGATGCTCAGCCGAATAGCTGGTATTTATTCCACTCCCACAGCGCAGGTAAAAGCAAATGGGGTATTGTCAGACCCCTTCTCAATCATAAATGGGACGAGACAGGGTTGCCCCCTGTCCCCCCTCCTATTTGCCCTCTCTCTCTCGAGCCTTTTCTCTCCAAAGTCAGGTTAAACCCTGATATACACGGAATATCAATCGGCCCCATGCAGCATAAATTATCAGCATATGCGGATGACCTACTTTTTTCACTAACTAACCCGGTAGTGTCCTTACCCAACCTCCTAAAGGAATTTGAAACATACGGGAAGCTGTCAAATCTAAAAATTAATTTTTCAAAATCAGAGGCGATGGGTATATCTATACCATCTAATGTCCTTACAAATTTGCAATCAAATTTTCGGTTTAGATGGACCACCTCTGCCTTAACATACCTGGGTACGAAGGTACCACCGGACCCAACATTGCTATATGACAGCAATTTTCCCCCCCTATTGACCAAAACTAAACTGATATTGGAGGATTGGAATAAGGGACTACACTCCTGGTTTGGGAGGTGTAACCTAATCAAAATGTGCATATTACCCAAATTCTTGTACCTCTTCCAAGCTCTACCAATTAAAATACCACCCACATACTTTAAACAAGTGCAAACTCTTTTTACTCGCTTTGTCTGGGCGCATAAAAAACCTCGCATCCCCAGATCACAACTATCCCTGCCCAAACATTTCGGTGGAGTGGCACTCCCAGACATACGGAGATATTACTACGCAGTACACCTGGGCAGAGTGATAGATTGGAATCGACATAAAGAAACTAAATTATGGGCTCAATTAGAGCAACATCAAACGAATATACCACTACAGTCTGCATTGTGGTGCTATGACTCCCTTCCATTAGAACTAAAAGCACACCCCTTCATAGGCAACACTATAAAGCAATGCCTTCAGGCTACTCTGCAAGCTTCATTAATGACCACGGAATCTCCTCTGACCCCAATTTTGGGAAACCCTAAATTTCCTCCTGGGATAAGTCCTGGACGGTTTCAGACATTGAAGAGTGTTGGATGTGACAGAGCCTTGCAATTTGTGAGGCAGGACAGATGGCCCTCCATTGAGGAATTAATGGACCCGGTAGGTCCGTTCGCACTAACATTCTGGAATGCAGCTCAAATCCACCACTTTCTATGGACGATCCCGAATCCTAAATCTTACACTAGACCCCTAACAGAGTTTGAGGAACTATGCTCAGACGCAGAACCGTTATCACAAGTACTGTCCAAAATGTACACACTGGTAAACACAGCCACCTTGCCTGCCATGCATCACAAAGTGGGAAACAGACCTTCAGCGTACTTTCACAGCAGTCCAGAAACAAAACATGATAGTTCTTTCCCAGAAATCCTCCATTTGTACTAAAATACAGGAGATGAATTTTAAAATCTTAACGAGGTGGTATTTAACACCTAGTCGCCTACATATTATGTTCACTGAGGCGTCTAAATATTGTTGGCGCTGTCAGAAAAAAGTGGGAACGCTTCTACACGTGTTTTGGTCATGCCCCAGCTTGACAAATTTCTGGACTGCGGTACGTTCCATTTCTCAGAAATTCACTGACTTTCAGATCCCCAATGACCCGGCATTCTTCCTACTTCATGTATCTTCCATGCCACTCAAAACCTATAAAAAATCCATCCTACGACACCTAACAAATGCAGCCAAGTCCTGTATACCCAAATTGTGGAAACAGCATTCCCCACCAACCATAGCAATGTGGTTGAGGAAAATAGAAGAAATAAACAAAATGGAGGACCTAATAATGACAGCCCAAAACAGACAAGCAAAATATCAAAAGACCTGGTCATTATGGAATATGTTCAAATACTCAGATGAAGGCAAAACTCTCTTTGAGACCTCAAATTAATAGACCCAGCAGACAGAAGATAACTCACAGAGCTAATGACCTTAGTTCACCCCCATTACACCCCACCCTTTTTTTTTTTTTTTCTTCCCCTCCCCCCTGTCCCTGCCCCCACCTTTCCTCGCCCACCCTTTCATTTTCTTCTTTATTACCTATACTTTTATGTCTTTACTCCCCCTACTGATACTAGACATGTGCAGGATGAAAAAATTCGTTTAGTTTAGTTTCGTTTCGATTCGTTATTTAACTAAATTTGTTTAGTTAAATTCGTTGCATTCGTTACATTCGTTTTTGGAATTTGTTTCGTTTCGTATTCGAATTCGAAAAAATTCGTCCAGATTCGAAAAAAACTGTCTTAAATTCGAAAAAATTCTACCACATTCGAAAAAAAATATCAAATTTGAAAAAATTCTACCACATTTGAAAAAAAATATAAAATTCGAAAAAAACATTAACTGAATTTGAAAAAGTAAACTATATATAACCATTTTGCGAAATTTGAAATTCGTATAGAATGAAATCGAATTCCAATAGAAAAGATTAGGATAGAATAGAAAGTATAAAAGAATAGCATAGAACAGAATAGAAAAAAATATAATATATTGTATTCTAATCTTTTCTATTCGAATTCATTCTGTACCAAATTCCAATTTTGGAAGATGGTTATATATATATATATATATATATATATATATATTATATAATATATATATATATATATATATATATAATTTTTTTTTTTTTCTAAGCTATTCTTTTCTATTCTATTCTAAACTTTTCTATTCGAATTTGAATTCATTCTATGCGAAATTCAAATTTCGGAAGATGGCTTCTAAAATTAGAATTTCAAATTTGAATAGAAAAGATTAGAATAGAAAATAATAGAAATAGAATAGACTAGAAAAAACAATAGAACAGAAGAGAATAAAATATTATATATATATATATATATATATATATATATATATATATATATATATATATATATATATATAATTTTTTTTTTTCTATTCTGTTTCATTGTTTTTCTATGCTATTCTTTTTTATTCTATTCTAAACTTTTCTATTCGAATTTTAATTCATTCTATACGAAATTCAAATTTCGGAAAATGGCTTCTGAAATTCGAATTTCGTATAGAATGAATTCGAATTTGAATAGAAAATAATAGAAAAGAATAGACTAGAAAAACAATAGAACAGAATAAAATATAATATATATATTCTAGTCTATTCTTTCTACTCCATTTTAATCTTTTCTATTCAAATTCATTTTATACGAAATTTGAATTTCGGAAGATGGATGGATATGGATGGATAGATATATATATATATATATATATATATATATATATATATATATATATATATATATATATATATAATATTGCTTTTATTATTTTATATTCTATCATATTGTTTTCGAATGTTTTCGAATTCGTTCGTTTTTTTTTCGGATTCGTTTAAATTCTTTATTTTTGTCATTCGGAAATTCGGATGCTTCCGAATAATGAAAAATTCGTCTGAATTTCGATTCAGAACGAAACTGAATGCACATGCCTACTGATCACCGCCTCCTGACTGCAAGTACCTAAGTCTTACATGTTTAGGCAATGACATATGAATGGCGACCCAGATTGCGGATTGCTATATACAGTCATAGTAATTATAACTCAGAGCTGTATTAACCTGGTTAAAGGTACATATATGGACTCTAGTTACATAAAACGGAACTTGTATGTCAATATTCGAAACATACTATGTATAAATACGATATAATGTTGGGAGGCTTCGACCCCCCCCTTTTTCTTTTTTCTCTGTTTGTATTCTTTGGGCTTTGCCCCTTTTTTCTCAAAAAATAATAAAATATATATTTGAAAAAAAAAAAAAAAAGTTTATTATTTTAACTAAAATACCGATGATGTTGATAACTCTGTTTTGGAGATCAGGCATGTTTTTGCTTTCATTTTCTCTAATTCCCTATTGCAAACCAAGAGCTCACTGATAAGTATTTTTGCACTTGCACTGATGAAGTGAGTTTGGTCTTCCACATCACCTAAAAATTATAAGTAATAGGTATTATAAATGGTATACCGCCCTTCACCAAAAACTAATACCTCCACCGCGCCACTATGTTTCACAAACTGAATGTGAATGTGCTCAAAATCAATCTATACAATAACCCATGTGGGGAATTGAATTCCCACACCCACTATACAGCAGCCCCTTTAAATTATAATGCATATACTAAGTATTTAATCGGAGATGTCTGTAAACTACCCAAATCCTCCCACAGACATCTAGGAAAAAATAAGAGGCGCTTTCAAACAAAAATCAAGTGTATTAAACACAGTGATGGTGTGACCCTCTACACATGTGTATGTGAACACTAATGCAAAGGTGAAATCTATAAACAAATCTACACAAAATTGTATATAGGTGTAAATGTACCAGCCAGATCAGTGGTCAAATATCGAGCAACACAGTGATGGTGCGACCCTCTTAATGTGTATAAACCTTACATGCAGTGTAATCTTAGGAAATACATATCTCAATACATTTCCAGTGATAAAACCTATCCTGCCACTTCATATCATGCTGTACATGCAAAAAATATTATTACCAAATATATCCAAAAATAAAAAATACAAAATACAAATTTAACTTCAAAAATATAAATCAGTCCACAATAAAACGTGACCACACACGTGAGAAAAATGTGTCCAAATATCCCTTTCCAAAGCAGGAAAACTTATCTGTTTTGTGCAAGTTTCACACATGAAGATACCCCTAGCATCCACGGGATTACCTGCGTGGGACACCATAACAAGGGTGTTATGGTGTCCCACACTGGTGCTCCTGCATCCAGCTGCTGAGTGTCCTCTACTGACACTGAATAAAGTTGACATTTCATTAGTTACGAACACCTCCAGACAACAATCTAATGAACTTATGTTACATCAAAATAGGCCATAACAAATGCATTTAACGTGCATCTCCCAATAACTAAGTATTAGTGGTCGATCAAAACAATGTTTCATGTCCTGCGAAAGATTCCTGTGTCCACGAAAAAAAAACTTGGCATTTTAAAACTGTAGAACAGTAAAGAAAAGAACATGGACCAGCACGAAAGTAATAAGAACACAGGACAAATACTTACTTTTTCGCAGCACTTTCCTGATCTTTCTATACTGATCTTCCTCTCTCAATTTAAGGTCTGACCAGCGTTTTCTCAACTGATCCTTATTTTGTTGTACCCCAAAATTCCTGTGCAGACTTCTCATGACTTTAGCCATGATCTTGGCCTTTCTGACATTTGGGGTTCTGTAAGGTCCATGTTTCCCATCATAGTCTGTCCTCACTAAGATGTCCACCATCTCCACCATTCATTCAAACGACATAATTGTGGAAGTGGCTTTCTCTGGGTTTTCATCATTGCTGCTCTCACCACACACCTGCTGTCTCGCTGCCATTTGCTCTCCCACTGCCCCGAAAGAGAAGAGGTGGGGAATACACTAGAAAGAAGGACAGGGGCGGAGTTTCACGCATGCACAGTGTATATTAAGCCATCGATGGTCGTAGAAATGATCTGGGTGTGGAGGATGAACGATCGCCATCACCAACACGCAAAAGGAGCCATAAAACGAAGGTACAATTGTATATTGGGGCATCGGTGGTTAGTGGCCTGTACTGCTTAGATTGAGGTCTATATTGGGACCAGATTATGAGTTAAGCATGACATTAGGGTTTGTCTTGTGTTCTGTCTTGCAGGCATCAGAGAAATCAGTGAAAATGGTGGATAAATTCACTGCGCCCGACTTTTTGCCTCAATTTATCGACCAATAACGGGAGCTTCCCTGTCTGAGGAAGGTGAAAAGCAGGGATTTACTCTAATAAAATCAAGAGAAAGGCAGCGATGGAGAAACTTCTGGAATTGGTGAAGCCTCCGTACCCCATGGCAGACAAAAATTTTGTGAAGAGCAAAATTGGGAACCTGAGGAGTACGTTTAATAGGGAGCACAAGAAGGTCCAGGAATCAGAGATCGAGAGCATCAGCACATGACATATATGTCCCTAAGCTGTGGTACTATAACAGCCTGCGTTTTTGTAAGCCCAAACCCAACCCAGGCCATCACTCTCAACACTCCCTTCCACATCGGATGAGGCCACAGCTCCTGAGGGCCACCCTGGTCCTTCGACTCAGGATGAAGATGTGGAGGAGCCCAGCTTTACCCAGGTATAGCATCGTTGAACATATTTGTATCCAAAAATAGAATGATGATAACTAGACGTTATTGTTCAAAAATGTATTCCTTAACAAAGTGGTTTACATATTAATAGACAGTAGTGGCCAAAAATGATTGGGACAAGAAGGAAAAATGCTGGGTTCAGAATGATAGTCTATTTCTCCACATTCAATTTGCAACAGTCATGAGCTCAAAATTGTGTGTGATTGATGACCAAAAAAAAAATAATTATGTCCCATTTTCATACACAGGAAAGTGGCAGTTTGGAGGAGCCTGTGGCCAGCAGCCACACAGATTTCCAGATCCCTCCCCTATGCCCTTCTGCTAAAAGGGCCAGGAAGAGCAGGAACCTAGATGAGGCCACAGCTGCCTTCCTTAGCCACGCAACAGCGGCCATCAGTATGGCCCCAAATGCAACTGAGGCATTTGGTTGTGTGACAGTGAATAAGTTGAGGGATATGAATGTGGAGCAAAGGAGGATGTGCAAGGAACTAATCCTCCAGCTTCTCAACAAGGGGGAAGGGGAGAAATTACATCAAAAACCCATATCTCTGATTTGGATGCTCCACCAACCACAGCAGCCCATCCCACCACAGCAGCATGCCGGACATTGGCAGTTCCAGCCCCAAGACACCCAACAAGCCTGCTGGGATGGGGATTTTCATCCATACAATTTTTAATTTTTTTTTTTTTTTAATTATGATTTTAGTTTTTATACTTTTATTTCTTTTTGTATGCAGAGAATGCACTTTTTGTTTAAGTTATTGAAATTTGATTTGGATGGCAGAAAACATGTCTAATTTATTTTATTTTATTTTTGGAATATAATGCACAAGAATAAAAATGGCCTGTGATGTTCATTTTTAGATTTAGCTAAAGATTGCAGTGGTGGTTATTCTTTAGTTAAAGCTTTAAACTGATTCTAAGAATTTTTTTATTTTATAGATCACTGGGCGAACTTCTTATCAAGTTTCCTTGCCTTTTAACACCTCCTGCCCCAACCATCAATTTGTCTACTTGGGCAATGGATGGATTTGAAAATGCGTGCTTACAAAACAGGATTACAAAAGAGAAAACTTTTTTTTCAAACTCCCAATGGGGTGCTGAAGCTGTGAAAATGTAAGATTTTTTTTTTCTGTAATATCCATTAAAGCTACAAAAAAATGGACCCAATTCTTGGGATAGGTTTTATTTTTAATGGCTCCTATGTTGACCAGTTCCAGTAATTTCACCTTTGGTGTAGTTACAATGAACTTATGGTGCACTTATAATGTACTGTCCACCTATTCCTTATGCCACGTACACACAACCGGACTTTACGGCAGACTTTGCTCAGCAGACTTTTTGCCGGACTTTGTCCGCTAGGTGCGCCGGACTTAAAAACAGACGGACTTGGACACACACGATCACTCCAAAAGTCAGATGGTTTTGAACGCAGTGACGTACAGCATGTACGACGGGACTAGAAAAAGGAAGTTCAAGCCCCACTACGGCACCCTTTGGGCTCCTTCTGCTAATCTCGTGTTTATCTCGTGTTAGTAGAAGTTTGGTTAGAGACGATTCGCGCTTTTCACACTTCAGCTTATTTCGATCGTTTTCTGCGGTTCAGTTTGTGCTTGTGAGGTTTGTATCTGCTTTTCAGTGCGTGTTGGTCAGTTCGTAACCTGCCTAGCAGGCCGTTCTGGTCCGCTCATTCCTGATTTTCAGGTCGTTCTTCATAGGCCTTGCTGTTCTTCAGTGCGTTTGTTATAAGTTTGTTTGTTTGACCAGCCGACCGTTTTGGAGCCATGTCGCGTGGACGTACTCGTTCTCTAGTTCGTGCTGCGTGGGGACTTGGTGTTGGGGTTAATACTTTGACCCGAGTCCAGTCCATGCACAGGGCGAGGAGGAGTTCATGGATGAAGAATTGGTTGCGCCAGCATGACCAATTTTCGCATATGCCTTTGCTCCGTGAGATCCGTGAAAATAATCCTGAGGATTTCAGGAATTATCTCCGGATGACGAACCCCGTTTTTGAACATCTGCTGATTATGCTGACCCCCCCCTATATTAGCAGGCAGGATACCTGCATGAGGCAAGCCATCAGTGCGGAGCAGAGGCTAGTTGCCACTTTACGTTACTTGGCGACTGGGAGAAGTCTTCAGGACTTGAAGTTCTCGACAGGCATCTCCCCCCAGGCTCTGGGGATCATAATCCCAGAGACCTGTTCTGCCATCATTCAGGTCCTGCAGAAGGACTATATGAAGGTAAGTTTTATCTTTTAACATTACATGATATGTATTAAATGTTTGCTAATGTATTGTCTAAATGTCCTCGTTACCTAATTACCATGCTTGGAATATGCTGTGAATGTCCCCTTTATCTTCATGCATACCTGTTTTTTTTTACATTAATCCTTTTTTGCCCTACATGCATATTTACCTTCAATAACCTCCCCACCATGCAATCCTGGGTCCATTTATATCTCTAGCCTATAGTCCCTTGAACAATGTATATTGTCAGCTCCATTGTACTGTTTGACCCTCCCCCACCCCCTCAAATGTTTGAAACTGTCAGGTGTGTTTCTTAACCAAATTAGAACCCCCACCCCCCCACCCCCTCAAATGTTTGAAACTGTCAGGTGTGTTTTTGACCCAATTTAGAACCCTTCCCCCCCACATTATAATAGATCAATGGGCCATCAGAGGGGGTGAGTAATCTTATAAGTGGGCCTTATGTTTTTTATAATTAAAGTAACAAAAACCATTAATAATGTTCGACTGCTGTTGTTCAAGAATTTTTTTTTTCACTCCACAGTTTCCTTCCAGTACACAGGAATGGCAGACTGTGGCCTCCCAGTTCGCTGACCGTTGGGACTTTCCCAACTGTGTCGGGCGATTGATGGGAAGCATGTCCGCATTGTGCCACCACCCTATTCGGGGTCATATTTCTACAGCTATAAGGGGTTCCATAGTGTAGTTTTGATGGCGGTGGTCTCAGCACATTTGGAATTTGTTTGTGGACGTGGGGAAGAACGGCCTGATGTCTGACGGAGGAGTCTTTGCACAGACCAAGCTGTGCCACACACATTGTAGTAGTGAAAACATTACAATTGACCTTGTTTACAAAATTAAAATTAACAGGTTTTTTCAAAACATACATAAAAAAAAAAAAAGAACTTACAAAGTTCAACATGTGTGAATAATGGTGCTGGTGATGTCACCCTTGTAAAGGCTAAAATTTGCAGATGCTAAAAATTTGTTATTACTAAAGGTTCACGTCAACATGTGCTATCTCCCATCATGGAGGAGCAATGTACGTGTTTTGTGTGTGCAATCCCCTTGTTCCTCTCACAAAATAACATTTTTAGGATGAAGGGGTTGCAAACACAAAACAAGTACATTGATATCCCCTGATGGAAGATAGCACATGACACACCGTGTGCATCTGCAATTTTTTTATTTTTAATACTAAAACTTTAAAATTTTAACAAAAAACAAACTTGACAATGAAATGAAGAACATGATTGATGTTTTTAGGCAAAACGTTATTATATTCTGCCCAAAACATCAATCATGTTCTTCATTTCCTGTTGCATGGTGTCCAGACGCATTTTCATGCTCTCAATTTGGTCACACATTCGATCTATCTGGCCATTCCACAACATTATCTGGCCAATAAGGCGTTGTGCACTGTCTGTGCTGAATGGCTCTTCCGCTTGGCCTTCCACAACCAGAACCTCACCTAAAATGTGTGGATAAAAAAAATGGGTTAAAATATGCACGCCTAAATAGATTACCTTAAGCTGAGGTGTCAGTCACTCACTTGGTGGGGTTGAAAGCTCGCACACTTCCTCCACCTCTCCTTCCTCCAGCTTGTCGGGTGGGTGTGGTCTTGGGCTGGGGCTTGGGGTATCTCCAACTTCAGGCTGGTGACTTGGGGGGGGTCCTGGGATCCTTGGACTGTTGTCTGAGTCTTTTCTCGCCTATGATAATTAAACAAAAGGTATAGTTAAAACACAGTCATATTTTTTTATGTAAAAAATTAATATGAAATGTTGGTTATGAGTAGTGGACAATTGCCTTTTTTAGTCCACAAACATTTAGAAGACAGGATCTAAACTCCCTCTGAACAACAGTTCTAAACAAGACACATTTTCATGCAAGTTTCACAGATGCAGACACCTCAATGATCTCCTATGTGTATTACCCCTCAAATGTATTTATGGTCACATAGTACACTAGTGCTCGTGAGTCCAGATGTGGAAACAGCTGTCGTGTCCTGTCCTTACATTACACTGAATCGTTTTTTAAGAAGCATTATATTTTCAAACACATCTACACCACATCACCAAATTTTGGGAATACGACAAATTATGAAGACCTAAATGTATGTCCAACCCTGTAACATCGTATTTGGCGAAAAAATAACGTCATTTTCTTAGTATCATATGTATTTTACAAAGGACAATCTTTACGAACGATGCTGTATTAACGAAAAAATATTGATCAGCATGCAAGTTAAGTATCTCACTAGGAATACACAACAAGTACTTACTTTTTTTAAGCAGCTTCTTTATTCACCAATATTGTTCTGGCTCCCTACTTTTGATGTCAGACCACCGCTTCCTCAATTGTTCTTTAGACCGTTTAGTTACAAATTTAGCTTCTAGAGCGGTTACAACTGAGGACATTATTTTGTCCTTACGCATATTCGGTCGTGTGTACGATCCTTTTTTCCCATTGTAGTCCTCCCTTCTCAATATGGACACCATCTCCACCATCTCTTCAAAAGCCATGTTGGTGGCCTTATATCTCCTCCTGGATGTGGATGCTTGTGGCTCCGGGCTTTTCTCCACGCTACTTCCACTTAATCTCTCCGCCATCTTTCTCGATCTACTCCCACTGCGCAACGAAGAGTGAAGGGGCGGGGACAAATCGTACTAAAGAACATCAGGGGCGGGCGAAGCAGGCAGAGCATGACACATGCGCAGTGTATATAAAGCTATTACGATGGCCTACGTATGTCCGTGCGGAAGTAGCGAGCGTCAGAAACGAAGGTAAGATTGAATGTGTTTGTGTGTGTGTGTGTGTGTGTGTGTGTGTTTGGTGAATGTGTTTGTGTGTGTGTGTGTGTGTGTGTGTGTGTGTGTGTGTGTGTGTGTGTGTATATGTGTCCCTTAGATTCTTCAGAAAATAATCCTGGGAGTTCTGACTGACATTACAGTTTTGATCTTGTGTCTTGTCTTTCAGCAAAAATGAATCCCTTTAAGGAGGCTGATTTTTTGTCCAGATTTATAGATTTATATCAGGAAAACAAAAACCTGTGGGGGGTCAAACACCCACTATATTACAATAGAGATGTAAGGAAGGCAACACTGGGCACACTTTTAGAATTTGTGAAGACTCGAGTCCCCCAGGCAGACCTCAAGTTTGTGGACAAGAAAATTGGTATCTTGCGAAACCTGTATAAGCGGGAACACAATAAAATACAGGAGTCGCTCAGATCCGGAGCAGCAACTGACCAGGTTTATGTACCCAAGCTGTGGTACTACCACAGAATGCGATTCCTGGATGACCAGACAGAAGCCAGGCAATCACTTTCGACCCTTCCCCCCCACCCTTCCCTCCACCCTTCCCTCCAGCCTTCCCCCCACTCTTCCCCCCCAGCCTTCCATCCACCTCCACCCCAACTGAGGAGTCCCAGGAAGAACTGGGCCTTTTCAGCCTTGATGAAGTGGATGCACCAAGCTTCAGCCAGGTATCCTTTTTTGTGGAATTTGTGATTGTGTAAATCTTAATGATGTTAACGTCTCAGATTTTTAAGTGCTTCCTAAAAAATGACTTTATCACAAATATTAATATGTAGACATATCACTAGACAGTAGTGGCCAAAAATATACTTCTGCATAGGTGTGCGCAGCCTCTTGCATTAGGGTGTGCACCCCAAAGCTCAAATACATATGCATGTGTATATGTACTGATGGTGTCAGTAGGGCAGTGGACAATGTCAGTAGTTTTATTAGATTAAAAAAAAAAATTATTTTATTTTATAACATTTTTTTTTGGGGAGGAAATATCACTGGTCTAAACATGGGGGAATATACACCACACAAGGCGATTAGGGTGTGCCCAGGCACACCTGGCACACCCTGTGCGCACGCCTATGTACTTCAGATATTGTTGATCAGCTGGAATAATGGTGGGGTGAAATAGATAGCCTTTACTATTTGTTTAGAATTAGATTTGCAAGTCATGAGCTGAAGATTGTATGTGATTACGTAACACAAAATTACAACTATGTTCCTTTTTTTGACACAGGATGACCTCAGCCAGGAGGAGGCCTTGCCCAGTGGGAGAGAGGAGGAGGAGGCTCTGGCTGGGCCCAGTAGAAGCCGCATGGAGTGTCAGGCGCCTCCCCTCCGCATTACCACCAAAAGGCCCAGAAGAATGACAAAACTGAGGAGGAATCCCTAGCCCTCATTCGTGAAGCAAGACAAATAATAAGCACACCACCCAATGCAGAGGAGACGTATGGGACATATATGGCCAGCAGATTGCTGGAACTGGAAAAGGGGCAACGCCTCCTCTGTGAGGGTCTGATTTTTGAGGCCTATCAGAAGGGCTTGAGAGGGCAGCTTACTGCTACAACCTATCTAGCAGATGAAGCCACTCCTCCTCCTCCTCCTCCTCCTCCTCCTCCTCCTGCCCCAAGTACACCACCAGAGGCACAGCCCCCAAGGAAGGCTGCAGCGAAGCGTGGAGGGAAGGCTGCAGAGAAGTGTGCAGGGAAGGCTCCACGGAAGAGTCGAAAGTGATTGCCTGGCTTCTGTCTGATCTGACTGTGCTCCCTGTGCTCTCTAGTCGCAAGATACCAATTTTCTTGTCCTAAAACTTGATGTGTGTCCTGGAGGACGAAAGGCTTCACAGATTCCAAAAGTGTCTCCAGTGTTGCCTTCAAAATTTTTTCTTTAAACAAATAAATGGATTTTTTAATTACTTTACATTATTGACTATGTGTTTTGATTCCAAAACGACATTTTGTTTGGGAGTAGGCAGGTACAGGTCAAAAAGACTATGGGGTTGATTTACTAAAAGCAAATAGACTGTGCACTTTGCAGAGTGCAGTTTGCCCTCTGCAAGTGCAATTGCTCCAGAGCTTAGTAAATAAGTAAGGCTTGACTTTGCAAAGAGTACCCAATCCTGTGCAAGGAAAATTCAAAAAACAGCATTTTTGCTTGAACATGATTGGATGATGGAAGTCAGCAGAGCTTCTGCTCATTTACTAAGCTCTGGAGCAACTGCTCTTGCAGAGGGCAAATGCACTTTGCAAAGTGCACAGTCTTTTTCCCTTTAGTAAATCAACCCCTATGTGTGTTTGTTCCAAAAGGCTAAATCATTTAGAAAATCAAGTGCAAAGTACTAGTGAAAAGTGCACTTTAGAAATTGCACTGCAAGTGCACTTGTTGGAAGTGCAGTCGCTGTAAATCTGAGGGGAAGAGCTGAAATGAGGGGAAGCTCTGCTGATTTTTATCATACAATCATGTGCAAGAAAAAGGGGTGTGGTGTTTTTTTTGTTTTTTTTTGTTTTTTGTGGTTCCTTGTATGTGCCCCTCGGATCCACAGCGAATGCACTTCCAAATGCTCTTTCTGTGCAATTCCAAGTACAATTTGCACTTGTAGTGAAAAATGAATTTGCCTTTGGAAAATAAATCCCCCTATGTCTTATTAACAAGGGACACCAACCTCATTAAGGTTCATTAAAACAACACAAAATATTACGGTTATTGTGGTAACTTAAAAATACAAAAATAAAATTTAAAAAAAAAAAAAAAAAAAAAAATTTTGTATAATTTAGCACACATTGGAAAATAGTGTTTAAATCTAAAAAAAAAAGATGAGTCCAAAATCTAATTTAATACTTTATTTATGGAGATCTGGCTTTTTAAAAATATCATATTAGTCATGGCATGAGGATAAATCATGAAGAAAGTAGTTTGTGAGAACTCTGTGTGAATATAAAGCACCAAAACAACTTAATTCTTCTCGCATTATAAAGAAAAAAAAAGCGCTGTATTAAAAGATCACAGAAGAGGCATGTGCTAGCTTCAATACGAAGGCTAGTTTTACCAGACCGAGTGCTTCCGTCTTGTAATTGCTTCAGAGCATGCGTCAGTTTGAGTCCGTCAGACTAGCACACACACGACCGGTTTGTCTGCTAGAAAGAAGAGTCCGTCGGATAGATTTAAAACATGTTTCAAATCTAAGTTCGTCCAACTTTTGAGCAAACAAAGTCCGCTGGAGCCCACACACGATCAAATTGTCCGACGAAATTCCATCAAAATCCCAGCAAAGTCTGCCGTAAAGTCCGCTCGTGTGTACGTGGCATTATACACACCCTACCCTGTCCAGAAAGCAATCACTACAAAAAACATGGCCCTAGACTCTAGTCAATGTTAATAAACACAGCTTAGCTTGTTTACTGGCTAAAATGTGCAGGGATTGTTCAATTAGAGATATCTAAAATGTGTATCTTGGTCTGCTAATCCTTCTCAGAAACAGCTCCACCAGGCATGTAAGGAGTTTATGGGTTCCATGTTCATCAGCTTTGTGATAACCAAGAAAATGTTTCCTAAATGTCTTGTAATTCATGTCCTAAGGTACCCCACAGTCAACGAAAGGCCTCTATAAATGTTAAAGTGTTTCTAAAGGCAATATTTCCTGCATTAGGATAAAAAATGTCCCAGCTGTTGTATCGCCCCCTGCCACCACCTCTCTAAATACTTACCTATTTCAATCCAGTGCCGTGCCCATCTGCAGTGGCACTCTCCTCATAAGACATTCGGGCAGCAGTGGGAGCCATTGGCTCCAGCTGCTGTAAATCCAATCCTGTGAGGAGGGAGCAGGGGGCGGGGCCAAGCCAGTGTGTATATGGGCACACACAGCCCAGCTGGGTAGCGAGCCCATAGCTATGCCCCCACGGTGGTGCACAGAAAAGAGAGGGAGCTGAGAGTGACAGCAACAGACCCCAGGAGATGAGGTTCAGGGCCGCTCTGTGCAATACTGTGGGCGGTCAAATTTGATGCTTGTCTGGGTTTACCAGAGACTCTTACATTGCACTAGGCTATGGTTAGGTCCGGTGAACAATAGTAAAGGGAATGAGACCTTTAACCGCTTCCATACTGGGGCAATTCTGGCGTTACTCTCCTACATGTAAAAATCATAATTTTTTTTGCTAGAAAATTACTCAGAAATCCCAAACATTATAAATATATATATATTTTTTTAAGCAGAGACCATAGCGAATAAAATGGCAATTGTTGCATTTTGTTATG
Source organism: Aquarana catesbeiana (assembly GCF_042186555.1). Classification (NCBI taxonomy): domain Eukaryota; kingdom Metazoa; phylum Chordata; class Amphibia; order Anura; family Ranidae; genus Aquarana; species Aquarana catesbeiana. The sequence goes on along the minus strand of NC_133330.1, from coordinate 198,104,702 downwards.
TCACACGGTATTTGCGCAGCAATTTTTCAAACACAATTTTTTGGGAAAAATATATTTTAATGAATTAAGACAACAAAACACAACATTTACCCCAATTTTTTTGTATAATGTGAAAGATGATGTTACGCTGAATAGATACCTAACACGTCATGCTTTAAAATTGCGTACACTTGTGGAACGGCGCCAAACTTTGATGCTTATAAATCTCCATAGGCTACACTTTAAAAATGTTTCACAGGTTACCAGTTTAGAGTTATAGAGGTGGTCTTGTGCTAGAATTATTGTTCTTGCTCTAACATTTGCAACGATACCTCACATGTGTGGTTTGAGCGCCATTAATATATGCAGGCGCAACCTACACATGCGTTCATTTCTGCATGTCAGCACGATGGGACGTTGGCACTTTAAATTTTTTATTTTTTTTTTAACTGTCCCTTTAATTTTTTTTGTATCACTTTTATCGCTACCACTAGAAATTTAAACATTCCTTGCAATAGGAATTAGGCATGACAGGTCCTCTTTATGGAGACATCTGGGGTCAAAAAGACCCCAGATATCTCCTCTACCCTGGAAAGCATGAGATAAAAAAAAAAAACATTGTTCTCTGCCAGAGCCAGAGGTGATGTCATGGCCTTGCTTCCAGGGTCATAGAGATGGCCGGGGACCATCCAGTTTACGACTAGCTCTATGGTAATCCAGCACCGCTGCTGGATCATTAATCCAGCTTCCCAAGCGCACGGGAGAGCCCAGAAAGGCATCGGAGGGCAGTGGGAGGGGAGGGACGTCCCCTCCCACGGTCTGTAAAAGCAATCCAGTGGCTGAATAGCTGCTAGGATGGCTTTTACATTAAACATGAAAACAAAGATACCTGAATGATGCCTGTGGTTTAGGAAGTCATATCACAACAGAGGCATGCTGTAGCTGTCTTTCGGCTATAGCGTGGTGATTTAAGTGGTTGAATAAAAAGGTGCTTCCAAGTGGATTCTTCCGGAAGAAACAGTATACTTTGGGCTGAACGAATGCACACAGATACCACCCATTGAAGTGTACTCTACACCTTTCCTGACAAAGTGGCAACTATAGAGGCACAAATCACACCAATAGTGTGTTTTAACCTGCTTTAATGATCAATAAACACAAATCTTTCAGAAGAATCCACACAGCAATATAAATCTCACAGGGGTTTTAACATTACAACATCCCGAACAAAATATGTCTTATCTTTGGATGTGCAGTCATTTTGTGAACTTCAGTGTCTCCTAGTCTAGAGGATCCACTGGTTGGTTACACTTTTAGGAGAGAGGCAGCTACTCAGGAATTATGGTTATCTGCTTGATGCTGGCAACTTTGCCCCTCTCACCTTCCTTCCTGTTAGAAGAAGAAATCTTCTTTTTCTCATCTGCTCCCGACCTCCTTTCGTTGGACCTTCAAGAAAGCATCAAGTCTCCTGGGTGGAACATAGAAACATGGAAAAGTGACTGCGCGAAAAAGGCCAAGTAGCCAATCAAGTCTCCCCCATTTCTTTTAATTTATATATGTTTTTGTATTTGTTTTATGAGTATAGCTCTATGTTGGTCCCAAACATGAGTGGGAAAATGGCTGCGGCTTTATCAAGCTTATTTTTTTCAGCAAAAATTGTACTGTATGTACTGTATGTATTCTGTTGTCAGATTCCAGTCATGTTCATTATCAACTACGAAGGGAATCCTACTCTTGGACCATTTGCAACAGAGTTTTAAATAGAGAAAGACTAAATGGTTTAATGGAGAACTCCAAATAAAATATTTTGGACAAGGTGGGATAGGTTAGAACCCTGTAAGATTTTTATTGCTGTATCCCCATTGGATAGATTCTCCCTAACTTCCTGTCCCAATAATCATATAGAAATTGAGGGAAAAATCCACTGAACTGTGACGCATACACCAATAAAATCGTAAGAGAGGGTCTAACCCTTTCCCACTTTATCCAAAGCTAAATAAATAAAAAAGGTTTTGGCTAAAGTTACAACTTAAACTCTATAACTACAATGAACTCCATGACTACGTCTATCATTTTAGTATTGTGTTATGTTAACCACTTTATGCCCTGTAAAGCGTAAATGGTACTATTAATTGCTCATAAAGTGATATACATAGTATACATATAGTATACATATAGTATAATATAGTACTATTAATTGCTCTAAAGTGATATACATTTAAAACCTAAAAAGTTTGATAAACTTGATTTGTATCACATAAATGCTGACCTGTGGATCTATATACAGAAATATTCAACAGATTAAGTATATAGGATGGATAATCAAGAAACAAACATTTTCTTGTGTTTGTGTGCAGTTCTAGGTCTTTCATCTGTCAAGATGTGGGGGTTGTCCTCCAGGTAAACTTGTTTCAGTTTAGTCATTCCTACTGTCATGGCCAAGATACATTAAAATATAATATTTTTCATGAAGCTTTCAGATCAGGGGTCATCACTCCAGGAGAGCGTTCACCCCTCCCAACAGAGATGGCTGATTAAGTCATACTATCCATTGAAGAGCTAAAGTAAAGAGTCAAAACTTATGTTGAAACCGAGTAAACATGAACAATAGTGCTGTCTGACACGAAACCAGCTGACAACAGTCAAAATTGTGTTTTCAGACCCAAGTTACACAGCCTTTAATTAAAGGAAAAGCTTGGGTAAAACACCCCATTGTTTCAAAGGATGAGATCGTCTCCAGAGTAAGAGCCCCATGTTGACTCAGCTTGCCTTCAGACAATGAATGAGATACGAAGTTAATGATAAATCAAAAGGACAAACAGGCACAAATCCCTGAACAGTCAATAATCAATATGTGCCTAAATTGTCTGAAAGGAGAAATGGTTTGGACATTTAAAACCTGTATACATATGATATTGTAAATATATGTGATCATAAATAACTCAAATGCTATATTGGACTCTAGGTCACAGATACGACCGTCATTTTAATATCCACTGACCCCATGAGTAATCTGCCATAACATAGAAAAATAACATTTTAATATAGAACAAATTAGGAATTGTGTTTAGATACCCATCATTGTTGTAAAGACATAGAAACCGTGACTGCATCTACATAAAAATACCCATATAACATGTGTTGTCCCAAGACAAATACGTTTTCATAGGATATGCAGGAGTCATGCATTCATCCATATAAACATCCATTTTGTGTGATCGTAATTAATCAAAGTTATACTAAGTGTATTATATTTTGTACCAGTTGCCGGGCTCCATGAACAATATAGATATATATTCATAAGCCCCAATATATAGGTAGATGCCAATTATGAAAGAGAATATATTTTCTTTTAACAAATAGTTTAGAATACATTTTCTGTCCTCAGACACATCTAGAGGCTGATGATGATAATACCTAGACATGTGCATTCGTTTTCGTCCGAATGCATTTTCGTCCGAATTTCAGGTATTTTCGTTATCGTTTTAACAAACGATAGCGAAAGTGCAGATTTCGAAAAACGAAAGATCCGACATAAACAAATGCTTTATTTTAGTTTTCGTTGCGACAACAGTTCGATATAGATAGGAGATTCGACATGACGCTAACAATAACAATTTGTGTCTATCGAACCTGTGGTCGAATGTGCCTAACCTTAACTCTATAGTCTATCCACCATAGTAGTCCAAGATTATTCGAAAAGATTCGACATAGAGAGAAAAGATTCGACATAGAGAGAAAAATTAAGTAAAATAAAAATAATGATGATGATGGTTATTGGCCAATTGTAACCAAAGAGGAGGGGCAGTAAAATAGCTAGAACCGCATGTACAGCCAACTTAGTTTCACTTACGATTTGCTAGCAGAGAGAGACAGACACGCTGATTCATTTCAGAACAGTCAATCTTAGCTGGTCCGTTTGAATTGTCACTTTGTCAGAGAACCTGAACTATTTCATTTGAGCATAAACTAAGCACAGCAGCAGAACAGTAGTGAAGCAAGCATCTGTGTTGTGAACTTGATAGATAGACTAGTGAAACTAGTGTTGCTGCTAGTGTTGTGATAGCCTCAGAGGCTGCCCGTGTTGTGGTGGGGGGTGATTTATAGATTGAGATTCTATATACCCTATCTCCACTCCAGTCCATTTTCTGACTTGCAGTTGCTGTAAAGTTCAGAAATGTGCCGTTCTAATGTAAAAGTGAAGGCTGGTAGAGGTAGTGGTCGTGGTCGCAGTGGATGCCTTGCTAAAAAAAGTGGCAAGGTCTCTGCTACTAGTGCCTCTGACACTTCTGCCGCCACCAACATGCTGTCCACAGCAGTGGGTGTCACCGCCTGTGCCACCAGCAAAGCTAGTTCCACCACCCCCAGTTCTTCTAATATTACTTTTCCTGCCAGACCACCAACATCTGCTGCCACTTCCACTGCCAGTGCAGCGCCTCCTTCCACTTCTACAGGTGTCATGGCTGCATATTTTTATGGAATAGGCAAGAAACCTAGTAAAGTGGAGTTGCCTTTACAGTCACCACCACCAATCACACTACCAGTGCCACTGCCCAGCTCCCCAAAGAAGCAATTGAGGGAGACAGCAGCAGAGACAGAGTATGAGACTTTTTCTTCATTGGCCCAAGAAGATGATTTAGAATGTGATGCTCCTCTTTCCCAAAACACTGCGGATGTTTTATACAATCTTAGCCCACAGGACTTACAGCTTGACCTGGAGAAAGTGCAAGAGGGATATTCTGTGAGGAGTAGGACAGGTAGCAGTCCACTTTTTTCATCTGCTGCTAACTCCCCTTCTCCCTCTGTTATTATGGAAGAATCCTGTGATGATGATATCACTGACCTCCCAGTCCCCATCACCCCTGCCATTAGCAGCACTAGTTCTAGTTCACCAAGTGTAACTGTAGTGGCAACAGTTTCCACCACTGGTGTGCTACCTGCTGCAGCTATATCAGCCCTAAATAGATATCAACAGGGTCAAGGGGCTGCATCCCGCCGCAGCAACGTTTGGAAATACTTTCAAACATTGGAAGGCCGGTTCTTTGCCAAGTGTAAATTGTGTGGAAAGCAAGTAAGTAGGAGTAAAAAGTTAGGTCATTTAACCAATGCTGGTATGAACCTACACCTTAAAAATTACCACCACTCTACTTTACTGTGGGCAGAGGCAGAAAAAGAAGATGGTAGCGCAGGAAGCAGCATAACGGACACCACTTACTCAGAGCACAGGAGGGAATAGAGAGGGTTCAATTAATACAACCCGTCCACGTGCAGTAGTTCCACTGCAGACCCAATCAGGCTCCTCATCCTCCCAAGGACATCATCAGCCTCACTGATCACTCTTTGTGGACTGGACATTAGTGTGTTACTATGAGGAACGGAGGGATCATTGTCCCTCCCGGATTGGTCTTGTGGATTCTGGGTGTTTTTTACTCAGCTGCGGGAGATACATACACGAAGACTGTGGTAAGCCCCAATTATGATTTTTCAATTTACTTTTTGACTGATTGAAGGATGCTATTTTTTGTCTCTCTCCAGGTAATTTTTCCTATTTTTAGGTATTACCTGGGAGAATTTCCTTCTTCTTTTTTTGTTTTCTTTTGGGGTTCTCATTATTGGCTTATTATTGTTTTCATGTGATTGCCATGAACACAAAGCCAAGAGACACATGTATATATGTATTTTTTCCAACTATTAGGGACTGGGATCTCTTTCCTAGGGAAAGTCTCCCTTTCTTATTGCATTTGTTTTAGCCTTCAGTATTGTCATGCGACTCTACTCATCATTATTTTTGGATAGTCCATTTATTTTTCTTTTCTATTATATTTTTCATAAGTAAGGGTGGAAAGGAGCATGAACTTATTAGTAATATTTTTCTACTACGTGGAATGTGGAATGTACAGACACAGCCCTATATTGGGTATATTGGGTCATATATAACTAGATGTCCTGATACAATTTTTTTTTTTTTTTTTATTATTTATTTTTAATTTTATTTTTAAATGAAAAACTCCTTTTTTTCTTCTTTAGGATTGGGAATTCCCCTTCTCTAGCTGTAGTTGTTTAAATCCCCCTTTTTTTTTTCGTCATTTGAAGACACACAAACTCGCATAGTCGATGCAAGGTTGGTTTGTCCTTTTTTTTTTTTTTTTTATATATATACTTACCACAGATGATGTATCTCCTTCACAGATTCTACATTTCCGTCCTTATAAGCGGTTCTCCGCTTGGTGTAATTGGGCGCCTCTCATTGGATTTTAGTATCTGGGGGCTCTTTTGCACGATAAAAGACCTTTACAGATCAGGTGGAAGCTCCTGAGTGATTCACTGAAAATCCGCTATGTCCATCATGATTTTTGTAAGTTTTTGGGTGTATATTTTCTATGTTCATTCCTATGTATATGTGTGTGTGTGTGTGTGTGTGTGTGTGTGTGTATGTATATATATATGTGTGTGTGTGTGTGTGTGTGTGTGTGTGTATGTGTGTGTGTGTGTATATATATATATATATATATATATATATATATATATATATATATATATATATAGTTTGAAATATGTAACATTTTTGTATACTTATATTACATTTGTGCCTTTCAGATATTGGCAAAAACTAATCCCTGAAGAAGATTATAAATTAACTATTTCGAAACGCGTTGGATTCAATAACGTTTTGCCACTACTGTATTGTATCACATTTTTTCTTATGTTTATATACTTGCTATTTGTATAAATTGTTTTTAAATCTTTGTAAAATAAAATCTACATTTTTTAATTTTCCTCTTTGTTAATGTTGCCCTTAAAATCCTATTTACATGAGGTTCTTGTTTGCAATGTTTAGGGATGGTGGCAATTTTCCACACTAATCTTTGAGAGTCTACTTTTCTTTATAAGACATCATCAGCCTACCCTCGATAGTTTTGTTGGCTTTAGTTCCAAGGGCATGTCAAAACAGCAGGCCAACAAGATCACCCGCTTCATTGGCCAATTCATTGCTGTTGGAGGAGCCTCTTTTCGCATGATTGAAGGGGAGCCGTTTCAACAGCTCATGCATGCCCTTGCTCCACGATACGTTGTTCCTGCACGAACAACTTTCAGCAGAAAGATTATTCCAGCACTATACCACTCGTGCGTTGGATTATTGAAGGAAAAAATGGCCAAAGCCGAGGGTCAGACAATTCATTTGACAACTGATTTGTGGACAGCTCCCAGCGGTCAACACACTTTCCTTTCTTTGACTGCACACTGGTGGCAGGCCACTGTGCCTGTTGGTGGTGGCACTGGTGTAAGAGTTCAAACTCTATCAGGAAGCAGGTCTGCAGCACAAGACCAGCAGGGTTATCAAGCTTTCCTGCTCCACACAGAAGTCCGTGATGACCAACACAGCTCTGCCAACATATTGCGGGCAATTAGATCAATGTTCAAACATGGTTAAAGCTCTCCAAGATGGATCTTTTGTCGGTGTGCGCTGTTCTGCACACATACTGCATTTAGTGGTCAAGGGTGCAATCCCAGTGGAGAAAAACAACAAGATTGCTTAAATCTTGGACCTTTGCAGAAAGATTGCAGGGCATTTCCACTGCAGTGTTGGGGCTAGTCAACTGTTGAGGGAGGAGCAAGAACAATCAGGGCTCCCCATAGATCGCCTGAAACAAGATGTCAGCACCCGGTGGAACTATACCCTGGAAATGCTGGAACGCATTTTGGAGCAAAAGACAGCCATCCACAATCTATCATCCCGCCACAGCATCGGGATTGATTCCACACTGGGACATGATGACTGGTGTATAATTGGGCAGCTCGTTTATGTCTTAAAACCCTTTCGGAATGTGACGGAAAACTTGAGTCAGAGCAATGCCAGCCTAGGACAGGTCATACCCTTGTTTACCTATCTCATAGATAAGATGAGATCGGTCCTAGAAAACAGTGAGCCTGTTTGTGGCAGCCCACTTCATGCCGATGTACCGTCTTTCATCAGAAAGCTACAAGCCAACTTAAAAGATCGCCTAAATGACCGTGTCCGCAAAAGCCCTGAACTCATGCTGGCTTCCCTGTGTGATCCCAGGATCAAAGGTAAACTGGCACTCAGAGACAACAGCCTCTCCTACTGGAAAGAAAAATTGATTGAAAGGGTCCGGAATTTGCAGCAACAGAGATGTACAATGGATGAGGCCGGTTTGGAAGATTCACCTGCCATGTCTGCTATTCCAAGGCCTGGCACCATCACTCAAAAACAACAGAGTGGAGCATGTGCATGTTGGGTAGAGGCACTTGACAATCTGGTGGATGCAGGTCAAGCAGCAGGTAATCGAGAGGAGAGCAGTGCCTCTGAAATGGTCAGGGCCTACCTATATGAAGCACCTTTGCTTCCTACAGAGGACCCTTTGACCTATTGGGATAGTAAGAAAAGTTTGTGGCCTGGTCTTTGCCTGGTTGCCCAGCAACTACTATCCTGTCCTCCAACCACTGTGCAAAGTGAGAGAGTTTTCTCTATTACTGGGAATATCCTTAATCCACACCGTTCACAATTAACACCCCATTTGATGGAACAAATAACTTTCCTCAAATTTAGGTTAGGTTACCCTACCCTTAACTTGTGAGACCTGAATCATTGTTACCATGTGAAAGTAGATGGGACTAGAGTGACTTGAGTGTGCGTGATTGCATGAATGAATGTTGTGTGAATGGACAGTGAAGATAGATGAGACTCAGAGGAACCATCCGAATGTTAAGGAAAAGAATTTTTTTTATTTTCTTACCACTTGACACAATAGCAGTTGTCTACTTGACTTTGGTGTGACCCCAAGATTTAAATAGAATTATATTGTTTTAAGCAATCCAAATTTTTCCCTTTATTCCTTCCATCACCCTTTTTTGTAATGAATGTTGTGTAGAGTGACTAGAGTGTGCGTGATTGCATGAATGAATGTTGTGTGAATGGACAGTAGCAAGGGTTGAAGCCTTGACGTGGCGCTACTGCTCACGTGTTGCTGTCTTTGTAAATACAAATAGCAACATGTGCTAATTTAACCATTTTTGTTTGATGGTCTGGAAATAAGAGACAATGATTAAAGATGACCTCAACAGCATGACAGTTCCTCTTGATGGAGAGACTGTCAACTCAAGGATCAGAATATGCTACCAACACAACATAGCACAAAGAAGCATACAGTTGGAAACGTGATTCTATGCAAGATAGATTAGTTGGTCACTGCTGAGCTGCATCCAGATGCCCAGGACCCCTCCCATTTACCATCTCTAAACCTGGGGACACCAGGGCCCTCTCTGATCCTCCGCCTGACCATCTGCAATTGTCCAAAGTCACCAGTGTGAGTGAGTAATCTACCCTGCTGCCATGTTACTCAAGCCCTGGAAATGATGACTGCCTGTCAGGTCACCTTGAGGCTAGGTGACAGATGCACTCTGTAGGAATCGGAAGTGAACCGATAGGTAGTGGACCCTAGGACTGACTGCTGTGGATTGAACCCTGGGAGGTTCAGGAAGCAGGTCTACTGGATCACTAACACAGATCCCACTGGGAGCTAGAGCATAGATTCCCCAGGGCGTGGAGTCTAAGAGCCAGCAGGTGTTCACCAGGGCCTTTAGTAGTGAGGATGGACTGCGCTGCAGTCTGGCTCCAGGTCGCGGCCCCCAGGGTCTCACAGCTCATGCTCACGGTAGACTACAGGAGAAGAGGAAAGAGGCAGCAGGCTGGAACAACAAACAAGTAAGGGATAAGCCAAGGTCGGGGCCACAAGCAGACAAGGACAACAGAGTACACGCCAAGGTTCAGGGTCACAGGCAAACAGGGATGGTCAGGGACATGCCAAAGGTCAGGGTCACGAGCAGACAGGAATAGTAGAGAACAGGCCAAAGTCGGTTAACTGGAATCAGACGTAGGAAACACAGCCAGTAAACACGAAAGCTAACACACAATGGTTGATCAGCACTGCTGGCTTGCAGTGCACAGGTTAATATAGGGTTCCCTTATAGGAGCTGGGGTGGAGCCATGCTAGAGGAGAGCTTACAAAAGCAGTCAGGTGAGGGTCAGCTGGTCTCTAGAGATGAACACATGGAGACAGGTATGCTGACAGACAAACTCTATTGTATAAGCATGACACTGCCCTTTGAACCGTTGCCCCTTGTGATTGCGTTAGCCTGTGAACCTCTGTTCGGTTAACTGTTGCCCTCATGATTGCAAGCCTGCAACCTATGTCCTGTGAACTGTTGAGGACTGTATAGTAACCCCTGCTGTAACTATCTGCTGTGTATTCTGGTGGAGGGAAAGCTGAACGGCGTGACTGGACACGATACATGGGATTACCCTTTGCACATTGAAATAGTGTAGAAAGAAATCTCATCAATTTTCTAAGTTCAGCCTGATGGTTAAATGTAGAAAAACTACAATTATAAGGCCTCTAGTAAGTTAGTAACAATATATGGACTAGTTCATTTAGATAAACATCACACAAATCTAACAAGGAAAGCAAAACTCAAGAAAACAATTATTTCTGAACAAAATTTTTTTATTTTTAACATAAACAAAACAAACAAAAAATTAAAATAAAAAAAAAATTAAAGTACACTCTCCCCCAACCTGGTGACCAGTCGCTGTAGGGACATATTAATCCCAGCCAACTGGTCACCAAGGTACCGCGTAGCCTCCAGGTGTCTCCTGAGGCTACATTGGTACCTCTCCAGAGCCACATAGTGATGGAGCTGCCGGCGATTGTGGAGGGCCAAAGATCAACACAGCCTCCGGGTTACTGCAAATTGTCTCTCTTGGACCTCCACAATGCGCCGCAGATAATCAGTCACATGTGGCTCTGGAGGGTGGGGGATGTGTGCTTGTTCTGGAGCGGGTGAAGGATGCACTGGGGAGGAGGCAGCAACAATAGGTGTGTCACTGTCCAGGTGGGGGGATGTTGATGAAGGGTGGAGGAGAACATGCCCTGTAGAAACCACTGGGGACTCGGAAGGACAGTCAGTCCAACCAGACACGGGCAGGTCCAGGCCTTCATCCACAGGGTGCAGTTGAAGGATGAAGACTTCACCTGTGAAGAAAAGAAAATACATTAGATAGATAGATAATACAATACACATGGCTTCTTCACCCTAACATTATATAAAGGCAAAGATCTCCCAGCCCTTGTAGACAATCCTGTAACATCTTGAGATGTTTTCACTTCCATACCAGTTATCCATTTTTGATATTTAGTGAGATGCACCTAATCAATTTGTGTGTAGGAGATAGTGGTGTCTGTGTCAATTCGCTGCATCATACCAAGTTTGCAGAGCTGTGCAGGAAGGTGTAGTACTACTTTACTGTACTCTGACCGGGGCGGAGCTGAGTGTCCTCCCCGGCCAGAGTACAAAGGGATTCCCCTCTACACATCGAGCAGTGTAAAGGGGAATCTCCCAAAGATTTTATCCGCTTGGTCGCAAGGGCGGCTGGAGAAAATCTTAAGGTGTAATGGACGCCTAAGTGCTGACTAATCTACCTCATCCAGATTAACTGACTTTGGCAAATATGGAAGATCAGTTGCACTTGCAGAAAAACATATCAGCTATACCAGCTTTTAACATTACACTCACCAAAGAGAAGCCATTCAAGCCATTGCATTTGGACAGACTCACTGGTGATTCCAGGGCATTAAATTCACCCAGAATCTGGCACAAAGTAAGTCTCTCTTGGATTGTAATCAAACTGTTATCCTGCTTCGAAGCTATGGGTGCAATAGCAGACTGTGTTTCATCACAGCTTCTCCTCATTAACTGTGCAGATATTGGCCAATTGGCATGTTCCTTTGTGCTCATTGAGCGATACTACAACCCCTGGCAAAAATTATGGAATCACCAGTCCCTGAGGATGTTCCTTCAGTTGTTTATTGTTGTAGAAAAAAAGCAGATCACAGACATGGCCAAAAACTAAAGGCATTTCAAATGGCAACTTTTTGGCTTTAAGAAACACTGAAAGAAATCAAGAAAAATAATTGTGGTGGCCAGTAACAGTTAGATTTATAGAACAAGCACAGGGAATAAATTATGGAATCACTCAATTCTGAGGAAAAAATTATGGAATCGCCCTGTAAATTTTCATTACAAACACTAACACCTGCATCAGATTAAATCTGCTTGTTAGTATGTAGGTAAAAAGGAGTGATCACACCTTGGAGAGCTGTTGCCACAAGTGGACTGACATGAAGCATGGCTCTAACACCAGAGATGTCAATTGAAAAAAAGGAGAGGATTATCAAACTCCTTAAAGAGGGTAAATCATCACGCAGTGCTGCACAAGATGTTGGTTGTTCACAGTTGGCTGTGTCTAAAACATGGACCAAATACAAACAACATGAGAAGGTGGTTAAAGGCAAGCATACTGGTAGACCAAGGAAGACATCAACGCGTCAAGACAGAAATCCAATCATCCACAGTCCACGATTGCCTTTCCTTAGCCCATTGTAACCTTGTTTTTTTGTGTTTAAGTGTTAGAGATGGCTTTCTTTTAGCTTTTCTGTATGTAAATCCCATTTCCTTTAGGTGGCTTCTTACAGTTCGGTCACAGATGTTGACTCCAGTTTCCTCCCATTTGTTCCTCATTTGTTTTGCTGTACATTTTCTGTTTTCAAGGCATATTGCTTTAAGTTTTCTGTCTTGACGCTTTGATGTCTTCCTTGGTCTACCAGTATGCTTGCCTTTAACCACCTTCCCATGTATTTTGTATTTGGTCCATGTTTTTGACACAGCCGACCGTGAACAACCACCATCTTGTGCAACACTGCGTGATGATTTACCCTCTTTAAGGAGTTTGATAATCCTCTCCTTTTTTTCAATTGACATCTCTGGTGTTGGAGCCATGCTTCATGTCAGTCCACTTGTTGCAACAGCTCTCCAAGGTGTGATTACTCATTTTTACCTACATACTAACAAGCAGATTTAATCTGATGCAGGTGTTAGTGTTTGTAATGAAAATTTACAGGGTGATTCCATAATTTTTTCCTCAGAATTGAGTGATTCCATAATTTATTCCCTGTGCTTGTTCTATAAACCTAACTGTTACTGGCCACCACAATTATTTTTCTTAATTTCTTTTAGTGTTTCTTAAAGCCAGAAAGTTGCCATTTGAAATGCCTTTAGTTTTTGGCCATGTCTGTGATCTGCTTTCTTTTCTACAACAATAAACAACTGAAGGAACATCCTCAGGGACTGGTGATTCCATAATTTTTGCCAGGGGTTGTATACATTGCTTTTTAGTAAGAAGCTGGGAGTGTGCATTTGCTAACTTTCTTTCTAAAGACATAACCAACTCTTCCATCTCTGACAACTTTATTCGCAATGAATCTAAAAGTTTGCTCTTCATATCACAGTCCATGCTGCACCTCTGAAGCTGTTCTTGTAGCTCACTGTTTCTTCCTGACAAACTGCCTGCTTTTGTCCGCAATTCATCCATCTCACTACTGGAGGCTGTTGCAATCTTTAGAAGGTTTTCACTGATTTTCTCTATGTCCTCCCTGAGACGTCTCCTCTCTGCTTCCCACTTCCCCTCAATTTGCTCAGATATAAATTTAATTCTGAGCAACACTGCAATTTCATTTGCCAACCTTTCTTTTTTAACTTTCTTTTTTAGCTGTTTAACCAATAATCTGCTATTATGTTGGTGACACTGAGACAATAATACCTTACACTGGCTTTTAAGAGGTTCATCTGCACATGAATGATAATTGGCAGAAGCGTACTTTTTAACATATGTATACACCAGTTCCATTTCACAACCATACAATCCACACAATACACAATTCTATTTGTACTAGCGTTCCAACACTGCACTGAGTAATAAACCAAACTCAATTATCGTTAGCTCTTACAACTCACGAAAAAAAAAAACTGAATCGCTCTTCTAGCATTCAATATTCTTCATTCATTACCACTTTTACCTGATATCCTTCAAAACCATTAAACTTTTGCATATCCATAGAAAAGACCCCCCACACTTACTGTGGCATTATCGGCTGCCTTGTATATGAGCACTTCTGTCCTGTAGGTTCTATGTGGCTTTTAGGATACCACATGCTTACTGGGGAATATCCATTGATATGCTAATTAGCCTACCCCCACTGAAGCTCGTCTGACCTGCTTTTACCAGAGTTGCTTACCAAAAACTGATACAAAGCCATTTAAACCTAACAGTGACTTGTAGTTCTATAGCCTACCAGACGCAAGGCACATTCTAAGACACAAGACAGACTCTCAATCAATGCCTTCACGTTAGGTTGCAGGCCACATTGATCTCCTATTGGAACAAAGCTATTTCACTCTCACGTTGGTAAAAAAAAAATTGTAAAAAATTAAAAATTTAAAATAACAATCTATATTTCTCCCACTTTTTCCTCAAAGATATATGGTAATTCCTGTCAATCTCTAACCAAGGGTGATCAGCCCTTTTACTCGCCAGCACCTTTGGCTGGTTACAGGCCTAAAGCATATTAATGATACAAACGTTTAACATATATACATATATCAGCGAAAGATCTCACCAGGTTCTACGTTTCCCTGATGAAATATTTCACAGAATCTTCATGACCATCCAAGCGTGGTTTCAGAATTCACGAGCCAGCGCCAATCTTGTCCACACTAGAGATGATTTTGAGTTCTGGTTGTATTTGAGGATTTATCCTTACAGGGACTCAAGAAAAAAATACATTAGGTTTTTGTGGATTCTGTGTAAAAATAAAATTCACACTCTCTCTGGGTGCCAATTGTAGTAATCGATATAATTATTAATATTATATCTGTGTATTAATTTGTCTGGTCCCTATAATTAGTCTATTAAACTCTGAGCATATGCTATTGTTAATATCACAATAATACCATGTTAGCTATGAAACCAAACATACGGTGCTGCTAGTAAAACAAGTTACATTTATTTCCCAATAAAAATAGGAATGTATTAAAACAGCATAATTAGGAAAACTAACATAAAGATACTACACAAAATTGCAATATTACAAGGCCTACAATCATAACACAATACAAGATTGATACTTAGCACATCCTCCTCGGCTGGTCCTCAGGTCTTAAAGAGACTGTTTCTTTAGCAAACATTTCTTTTTAACAAACATACCTCATCCAGACCCCCCCCCCCCTTTTGCCTGCCCAACTTTGCCTTTGGACGAATCACAGTGTCTCTGGGGCGTTCCCTCAACAGGCTATCATATGGTCCGTCCTGCCATAGCAGTCGTCTGGGGGGCAGTGTTGGTCCATGAATTGCCATCGTCCGACCGATGTCAGATTTCACAAACACCTGGGCCCTTGATTTCCTGTATCTGACCTCATCCATGATCCCTGTCAGTTTAGCTGCCTTTGAAGCCTGTGTGGATAGTAGTTAAGCAGGAAATTCCCATAGACAGTTCGGAGCCAGCATTGTCATGCGCAATGGGAGCTAAACAGGCTACATTCCAACCTGGGAGGCCACATCCTGTCCTCCCGGAAGTGTGAAACTTTCCAGTCTTTCAAAAACCATGGGAATCTGGCTTCTCTTAGGCATAGTAAGGAAATATATGTAAAATATGATATTCATGTTGAATTCCAACAGTGATGCATCCTTTCTTCCATGTACCATAGTGATCCTTCCTGCCTTCCATGTACCATAGTGATCCCTCCTTCCTTTCTTCCATATAACAGTGATCCTACCCTCTCTCTGCCTTCCATGTACCATAGTGATACATCCTTTCTTCCATGTACCATAGTGATAATTCCTGCCTTCCATGCACCATAGTGACCCTTCCTGCATTCCTGGTACCATACTGATCCTTCCTGCCTTCCATGTATCATAGTGATACATCCTTTCTTCCATGTACCATAGTGATCCTTCCTTCCTGCCTTCCATGCACCATAGTGATACATCCTTTCTTCCATGTACCACAGTTGATCCTTCCTGCCTTCTGTGTACAATAGCGATCCTGTCTTCCATGTACCATAGTGATACATTCTTTCTTCCATGTACCATAGTTATCTTTCCTGCCTTCCGTGTACCATAGCGATCCTGTCTTCCACGTACTATAGTGATGCATCCTTTCCTCCATTTACCATAGTGATCCTTCCTGTCTTCTATGTACCATAGTGATCCCTCCTTCCTTTCTTCCATAGTGATACATTCTTTCTTCCATGTACCACAGTGATCCTTCCTGCCTTCTGTGTACCTTAGTGATCCTTCATTCCTGCCTTCCATGTACTATAGTGATGCATCCTTTCTTCCCTGTACCACAGTGATCCTTCCTGTCTTCCATGTACCACAGCAATCCCTCCTTCCTTTCTTCCATATAACAGTGATCCTTCCCTCTTCCTGCCTTCCATGTACCATAGTGATACATCCTATCTTCTATGTACCACAGTGATCCTTCCTGCCTTCCATGTACCATAGTGATCCTTTCTTCCTGCCTTCCATGCACCATAGTGATACATCCTTTCTTCCATGTACAACTGTGATCCTTCCTGCCTACTGTGTACCACAGTGATCCTTCCTTCCTGCCTTCCATGTACTATAGTGATACATCCTTCCTTTCTTCCATAGTGATATATTCTTTCTTCCATGTACCATAGTGATCCTTCCTGCCTTCCATGTACCATAGTCATCCTTCCTGACTTCCATGTACCGTAGTAATACATCCTTTCTTCCATACCATAGTGATCCTTCCTGCCTTCCATGTACCATAGAGATCCCTCCTTCCTTTCTTCCATGAAACTGTGATCCTTCCCTCTCTCTGCCTTCCATGTACCATAGTGATACATCCTTTCTTCTATGTACCACAGTGATCCTTCCTGCCTTCCATGTACCATAGTGATCCTTTCTTCCTGCCTTCCATGCACCATAGTGATACATCCTTTCTTCCATGTACAATTGTGGTCCTTCCTGCCTTCTGTGTACCACAGTGATCCTTCCTTCCTGCCTTCCATGTACTATAGTGATACATCCTTTCTTCCATGTACCATAGTGACCTTCCTGCCTTCTGTGTACCATAGTGATCCTTCCTTCCTGCCTTCCATGTACTATAGTGATGCATCCTTTCTTCCATGTACCATAGTGATCCTTCCTGCCTTCCATTTACCATAGTGATCCCTCCTTCCTTTCTTCCATATAACAGTGATCCTACCCTCTCTCTGCCTTCTATGTACTATAGTGATACATCCTTTCTTCCATGTACCATAGTGATAATTCCTGCCTTCCATGCACCATAGTGATACTTCCTGCATTCCAGGTACCATACTGATCCTTCCTGCCTTCCATGTATCATAGTGATACATCCTTTCTTCCATGTACCATAGTGATCCTTCCTGCCTTCTGTGTACCATAGTGATACATCCTTTCTTCCATGTGCCATAGTGATCCTTCCTTCCTGCCTTCCATGTACCATAGTGATACATCCTTTCTTCCATGTACCACAGTTGATCCTTCCTGCCTTCTGTGTACCATAGCGATCCTGTCTTCCATGTACCATAGTGACACATTCTTTCTTCCATGTACCATAGTGATCTTTCCTGCCTTCTATGTACCATAGCGATCCTGTCTTCCACGTACTATAGTGATACATCCTTTCTTCCATGTACCATAGTGATCCTTCCTGCCTTCCGTGTACCACAGTGATCCTACCTTCCATGTACTATAGTGATACATCCGTTCTTCCAGGTACCATAGGGATCCTTCCTGCCTTCCATGTACCATAGTGATCCTTCCTGACTTCCATGTACCATAGTGATACATCCTTTCTTCCATACCATAGTGATCCTTCCTGCCTTCCATGTACCATAGAGATCCCTCCTTTCTTTCTTCCATGAAACTGTGATCCTTCCCTCTCTCTGCCTTCTATGTACCATAGTGATACATCCTTTCTTCTATGTACCACAGTGATCCTTCCTGCCTTCCGTGTACCATAGTGATCCTTTCTTCCTGCTTTCCATGCACCATAGTGATACATCCTTTCTTCCATGTACAACTGTGATCCTTCCTGCCTTCTGTGTACCACAGTGATCCTTCCTTCCTGCCTTTCATGTACTATAGTGATACATCCTTTCTTCCATGTACCATAGTGGCCTTCCTGCCTTCTGCGTACCATAGTGATCCTTCCTTCCTTCCTTCCTTCCATGTACTATAGTGATACATCCGTTCTTCCAGGTACCATAGGGATCCTTCCTGCCTTCCATGTACCATAGTGATCCTTCCTGACTTCCATGTACCATAGTGATACATCCTTTCTTCCATACCATAGTGATCCTTCCTGCCTTCCATGTACCATAGAGATCCTTCCTTCCTTTCTTCCATGAAACTGTGGTCCTTCCCTCTCTCTGCCTTCTATGTACCATAGTGATACATCCTTTCTTCTATGTACCACAGTGATCCTTCCTGCCTTCCATGTACAATAGTGATCCTTTCTTCCTGCTTTCCATGTACCATAGTGATACATCCTTTCTTCCATGTACAACTGTGATCCTTCCTGCCTTCTGTGTACCACAGTGATCCTTCCTTCCTGCCTTCCATGTACTATAGTGATACATCCTTTCTTCCATGTACCATAGTGGCCTTCCTGCCTTCTGCGTACCATAGTGATCCTTCCTTCCTGCCTTCCATGTACTATAGTGATGCATCCTTTCTTCCATGTACCATAGTGATCCTTCCTGCCTTCCATGTACCATAGTGATCCCTCCTTCATTTCTTCCATATAACAGTGATCCTACCCTCTCTCTGCCTTCCATGTACCATAGTGATACATCCGTTCTTCCATGTACCATAGTGATAATTAGTGCCTTCCATGCACCATAGTGACCCTTTCTGCATTATAAGTACCATACTGATTCTTCCTGCCTTCCATGTATCATAGTGATACATCTTTTCTTCCATGTACCATAGTGATCCTTCCTGCCTTCTGTGTACCATAGTGATACATCCTTTCTTCCATGTGCCATAGTGATCCTTCCTTCCTGCCTTCCATGCACCATAGTGATACATCCTTTCTTCCATGTACCACAGTTGATCCTTCCTGCCTTCTGTGTACCATAGCGATCCTGTCTTCCATGTACCATAGTGACACATTCTTTCTTCCATGTACCATAGTGATCTTTCCTGCCTTCTATGTACCATAGCGATCCTGTCTTCCACGTACTATAGTGATACATCCTTTCTTCCATGTACCATAGTGATCCTTCCTGCCTTCCGTGTACCACAGTGATCCTACCTTCCATGTACTATAGTGATACATCCGTTCTTCCAGGTACCATAGGGATCCTTCCTGCCTTCCATGTACCATAGTGATCCTTCCTGACTTCCATGTACCATAGTGATACATCCTTTCTTCCATACCATAGTGATCCTTCCTGCCTTCCATGTACCATAGAGATCCCTCCTTTCTTTCTTCCATGAAACTGTGATCCTTCCCTCTCTCTGCCTTCTATGTACCATAGTGATACATCCTTTCTTCTATGTACCACAGTGATCCTTCCTGCCTTCCGTGTACCATAGTGATCCTTTCTTCCTGCTTTCCATGCACCATAGTGATACATCCTTTCTTCCATGTACAACTGTGATCCTTCCTGCCTTCTGTGTACCACAGTGATCCTTCCTTCCTGCCTTTCATGTACTATAGTGATACATCCTTTCTTCCATGTACCATAGTGGCCTTCCTGCCTTCTGCGTACCATAGTGATCCTTCCTTCCTGCCTTCCATGTACTATAGTGATACATCCGTTCTTCCAGGTACCATAGGGATCCTTCCTGCCTTCCATGTACCATAGTGATCCTTCCTGACTTCCATGTACCATAGTGATACATCCTTTCTTCCATACCATAGTGATCCTTCCTGCCTTCCATGTACCATAGAGATCCCTCCTTCCTTTCTTCCATGAAACTGTGGTCCTTCCCTCTCTCTGCCTTCTATGTACCATAGTGATACATCCTTTCTTCTATGTACCACAGTGATCCTTCCTGCCTTCCATGTACAATAGTGATCCTTTCTTCCTGCTTTCCATGTACCATAGTGATACATCCTTTCTTCCATGTACAACTGTGATCCTTCCTGCCTTCTGTGTACCACAGTGATCCTTCCTTCCTGCCTTCCATGTACTATAGTGATACATCCTTTCTTCCATGTACCATAGTGGCCATCCTGCCTTCTGCGTACCATAGTGATCCTTCCTTCCTGCCTTCCATGTACTATAGTGATGCATCCTTTCTTCCATGTACCATAGTGATCCTTCCTGCCTTCCATGTACCATAGTGATCCCTCCTTCATTTCTTCCATATAACAGTGATCCTACCCTCTCTCTGCCTTCCATGTACCATAGTGATACATCCGTTCTTCCATGTACCATAGTGATAATTAGTGCCTTCCATGCACCATAGTGACCCTTTCTGCATTATAAGTACCATACTGATTCTTCCTGCCTTCCATGTATCATAGTGATACATCTTTTCTTCCATGTACCATAGTGATCCTTCCTGCCTTCTGTGTACCATAGTGATACATCCTTTCTTCCATGTACCATAGTGATCCTTCCTTCCTGCCTTCCATGCACCATAGTGATACATCCTTTCTTCCATGTACCACAGTTGATCCTTCTTGCCTTCTGTGTACCATAGCGATCCTGTCTTCCATGTACCATAGTGATACATTCTTTCTTCCATGTACCATAGTGATCTTTCCTGCCTTCTATGTACCATAGCGATCCTGTCTTCCACGTACTATAGTGATACATCCTTTCTTCCATGTACCATAGTGATCCTTCCT
Organism: Aquarana catesbeiana; assembly: GCF_042186555.1. Lineage (NCBI taxonomy): Eukaryota > Metazoa > Chordata > Amphibia > Anura > Ranidae > Aquarana > Aquarana catesbeiana. The sequence continues at coordinate 198,083,952 of NC_133330.1, read as the reverse complement.
GCCTTCCGTGTACCATAGTGATCCTACCTTCCATGTACTATAGTGATACATCCGTTTTTCCAGGTACCATAGGGATCCTTCCTGCCTTCCATGTACCATAGTGATCCTTCCTGACTTCCATGTACCATAGTGATACATCCTTTCTTCCATACCATAGTGATCCTTCCTGCCTTCCATGTACCATAGAGATCCCTCCTTCCTTTCTTCCATTAAACTGTGATCCTTCCCTCTCTCTGCCTTCTATGTACCATAGTGATACATCCTTTCTTCTATGTACCACAGTGATCCTTCCTGCCTTCCATGTACCATAGTGATCCTTTCTTCCTGTTTTCCATGCACCATAGTGATACATTATTTCTTCCATGTACAACTGTGATCCTTCCTGCCTTCTGTGTACCACAGTGATCCTTACTTCCATGTACTATAGTGATACATCCTTTCTTCCATGTACCATAGTGATCCTTCCTGCCTTCCATGTACCATAGTGATCCCTCCTTCCTTTCTTCCATATAACAGTGATCCTGCCTTCTGTGTACCATAGTGATCCTTCCTTCCTGCCTTCCATGTACTATAGTGATGCAGCCTTTCTTCCATGCACCATAGTGACCCTTCCTGCATTCCAGGTACCATACTGATCATTCCTGCCTTCCATGTATCATAGTGATACATCTTTTCTTCCATGTACCATAGTGATCCTTCCTGCCTACTGTGTACCATAGTGATACATCCTTTCTTCCATGTACCATAGTGATCCTTCCTTCCTGCCTTCCATGCACCATAGTGATACATCCTTTCTTCCATGTACCACAGTTGATCCTTCCTGCCTTCTGTGTACCATAGCGATCCTGTCTTCCATGTACCATAGTGATACATTCTTTCTTCCATGTACCGTAGTGATCTTTCCTGCCTTCTATGTACCATAGCGATCCTGTCTTCCACGTACTATAGTGATACATCCTTTCTTCCATGTACCATAGTGATCCTTCCTGCCTTCCGTGTACCATAGTGATCCTACCTTCCATGTACTATAGTGATACATCCGTTCTTCCAGGTACCATAGGGATCCTTCCTGCCTTCCATGTACCATAGTGATCCTTCCTGACTTCCATGTACCATAGTGATACATCCTTTCTTCCATACCATAGTGATCCTTCCTGCCTTCCATGTACCATAGAGATCCCTCCTTCCATGAAACTGTGATCCTTCCCTCTCTCTGCCTTCTATGTACCATAGTGATACATCCTTTCTTCTATGTACCACAGTGACCTTCCTGCCTTCTGTGTACCATAGTGATCCTTCCTTCCTGCCTTCCATGTACTATAGTGATGCATCCTTTCTTCCATGTACCATAGTGATCCTTCCTGCCTTCCATGTACCATAGAGATCATTCCTTCCTTTCTTCCATATAACAGTGATCCTTCCCTCTCTATGCCTTTCATGTACCATAATGATACCTCATTTCCTACATGTACCATAGTGATACTTCCTGCCTTCCATGTACCATAGTGATACTTCCTGCCTTCCAGGTACCATACTGATCCTTCCTGCCTTCCAGGTACCATACTGACCCTTCCTGCCTTAAGTGTACCATAGTGATACATCCTTGCTTACATGCACTATAGTGATCCTTCCTGCCTTCTGTGTACCATAGTGATACATCCTTTCTTCCATGTACCATAGTGATCCTTCCTGCCTACTGTGTACTCTAGTCATGCATCCTTTCTTCCGTGTACCATAGTGTTCCTTCCTGCCTTCCATGTACCATAGAGATCCACTCCTTCCTTTCTTCCATATAACAGTGATCCTTCCCTCTCTTTGCCTTTCATGTATCATAGTGATACATCCTTTCTTCCATGTACCATAATGATACTTCCTGCCTTCCATGTACCATAGTGATCCTTCCTGCCTTCCAGGTACCATACTGACCCTTCCTGCCTTAAGTGTACCATAGTGATACATCCTTGCTTACATGCACCATAGTGATCCTTCCTGCCTTCTGTGTACCATAGTGATACATCCTTTCTTCCATGTACCAATGGTGATCCTTCCATGTACCATAGTGATCCTTCCTTCCATGCACCATAGTGATACATCCTTTCTTCCATGTACTATAGTGATCCTTTCTGCCTTCCATGTACCATAGTGATACATCCTTTCTTCCATATCATAGTGATACTTCCTGCCTTCCATGTCCCATAGGGATCCCTCCTTCCATATAACAGTGATCCTTCTCTCTCTCTGCCTTCCATGTACCATAGTGATACATCCTTTCTTCCATGTAACATAGTGATCCTTCCTGCCTTCCATGTACCATAGTAATACATCCTTTCTTCCATATCATAGTGATCCTTCCTGCCTTCCATGTACCATAGAGATCGCTCCTTCCTTTCTTCCATATAACAGTGATCCTTCCCTCTCTCTGCCTTGCATGTACCATATAGATGCTTCCTTTCTTCCATGTACCATAGTGATCCTTCCTGCCTTCCATGTACTATAGTGATCCTTCCTGCCTTCCAGGTACCATACTGATCCTTCCTGCCTTCCATGTACCATAGTGATACATCCTTTCTTCCATGTACCATAGTGATCCTTCCTGCCTTCTGTGTACCATAGCGATCCTTTCTTCCATGTACCATAGTGATACATTCTTTCTTCCATGTACCATAGTGATCCTTCCTGCCTACTGTGTACTCTAGTCATGCATCCTTTCTTCCGTGTACCATGGTGATCCTTCCGGCCTTCCATGTACCATAGAGATCCACTCCTTCCTTTCTTCCATATAACAGTGATCCTTACCTCTCTCTGCATTTCATGTACCATAGTGATACATCCTTTCTTCCATGTACCATAGTGATCCTTCCTGCCTTCCATGTACCATAGTGATTCTTCCTTCCTGCCTTCCATGCACCTTACTGATACATCCTTTGTTCCATGTACCATAGTGATTCTTCCTGCCTTTTGTGTACCATAGCGATCCTGCCTTCCATGTACCATAGTGATCCATCCTTTCTTCCATGTACCATAGTGATCCTTCCTTCCTACCTTCCATGTATTATAGTGATACATCTGTTCTACCATGTACCATAGTGATACATCCTTTCTTCCATATCATAGTGATCCTTCCTGCCTTCCAGGTACCATACTGATCCTTCCTGCTTTCCATGTACCATAGTGATACATCCTTTCTTCCATGTACCATAGTGATCCTTCCTGCCTTCTGTGTACCATAGTGATACATCCTTTCTTCCATGTACCATAGTGATACATTCTTTCTTCCATGTACCATAGTGATCATTCCTGCCTACTGTGTACTCTAGTCATGCATCCTTTCTTCTGTGTACCATAGTACATGTACCATAGTGATATTCCCTGCCTTCCATGTACCATAGTGATCCTTCCTGCCTTCCAGGTACCATACTGATCCTTCCTGCCTTCCATGTACCGTAGTGATACACCCTTTCTTCCATGTACCATAGTGATACTTCCTGCCTTCTGTGTACCATAGTGATACATCCTTTCTTCCATGTACCATAGTGATCCTTCCATGTACCATAGTGATCCTTCCTTCCTGCCTTCCATGCACCATAGTGATACATCCCTTTTTCCATGTACCATCGTGATCCTTCCTTCCTTCCATGTACCATAGTGATACATTATTTCTTCCATGTCCCATAGTGATCCTTCCTGCCTTCCATGTACCATAGTGGTCCTTCCTTCCTGCTTTCCATGCACCATAGTGATATATTCTTTCTTCCATCTACCATAGTGATCCTTCCTGCCTTTTGTGTACCACAGCGATCCTGTCTTCCATGTACCATAGTTATACAGCTATTTTTCCATGTAGCATAGTGATCCTTCCTGCCTTCCATGTACCATAATAATACATCCTTTATTCCATATCATAGTGACCCTTCCTGCCTTCCATGTACCATAGAGATCCTTCCTTCCTTTCTTCCATATAACAGTGATCCTTCCCTCTCTATGCCTTTCATGTACCATAATGATACATCATTTCCATGTACCATAGTGATATGTCCTGCCTTCCATGTACCATAGTGATCCTTCCTGCCTTCCAGGTACCATACTGATCCTTCCTGCCTTTCATGTACCATAGTGATACATCCTTTCTTCCATGTACCATAGTGATCCTTCCTGCCTACTGTGTACTCTAATCATGCATCCTTTCTTCCCTGTACCATAGTGATTCTTCCTGCCTTCCATGTACCATAGAGATCCACTCCTTCCTTTCTTCCATATAACAGTGATCCTTCTCTCTCTCTGCATTTCATGTACCATAGTGATACATCCTTTCTTCCATGTACCATAGTGATCCTTCCTGCCTTCCATGTACCATAGTGATCCTTCCTTCCTGCCTTCCATGCACCATAGTGATACATCCTTTCTTCCATGTACCATAGTGATTCTTCCTGCCTTTTGAGTACCATAGCGATCCAGTCTTCCATGTACCATAGTGATCCTTCCTGCCTTCTGTGTACCATAGTGATCCTTCCTTCCTACCTTCTATGCATTATAGTGATACATCTGTTCTACCATGTACCATAGGGATACATCCTTTCTTTCATGTACCATAGTGATCCTTCCTGCCTTCCATGTACCATAGTGATACATCCTTTCTTCCACATCATAGTGATCCTTCCTGCCTTCCATGTACCATAGAGATCCCTCCTTCCTTTCTTCCATATAACAGTGATCCTTCCCTCTCTCTGCCTTCCATGTACCATAGTGATACGTCCTTTCTTCCATGTACCATAGTGATAATTCCTACCTTCCTTGTACCATACTATTCCTTCCCGCCTTCCATGTACCAAAGTGATACATCCTTTCTTTCATGTACCATAGTGATCCTTCCTGCCTTCTGTGTACCGTAGTGATACATCCTTTCTTCCATGTACCATAGTGATCCTTCCTGCCTTCTATGTACCATAGTGATCCTTCCTTCCTGCCTTCCATGCACCATAGTGATACATCCTTTCTTCCATTTACCATAGTGATCCTTCCTGCCTTTTGTGTACCATAGTGATCCTGTCTTCCATGTACCATAGTGATCCTTCCTGCCTTCTGTTTCCTATAGTGATACATCCTTTCTTCCATGTACCATAGTGATCCTTCCTGCCTTCCATGTACCATAGTGATACATCCTTTTTCCATATCATAGTGATCCTTCCTGCCTTCCATGTACCATAGAGATCCCTCCTTCCTTTCTTCCATATGACAGTGATCCTTCCCTCTCTCTGCTGTTCATGTGCCATAGTGATACATGCTTTCTTCCATGTACCATAGTGATACTTCCTGCCTTCCATGTACCATAGTGATCCTTCCTGCCTTCCAGGTACCATACTGATCCTTCCTGCCTTCTGTGTACCATAGAGATCATGTCTTCCATGTACCATAGTAATACATCCTTTCTTCCATATACCATAGTGATCCTTCCTGCCTACTGTGTACCCTAGTCATGCATCCTTTCTTCTGTGTACCATAGTGATCCTTCCTGCCTTTCATGTACCATAGAGATCCTTCCTACCTTTCTTCCATATAACTGAGATCCTTCCCTCTCTCTGCCTTCCATGTACCATAGTGATACATCCTTTCTTCCATGTACGATAGTGATCCTTCCTGCCTTCCATGTACCATAGTGATCCTTCCTGCCTTCTGTGTACCATAGTGATACATCTTTTCTTCCATGTACCATAGTGATCCTTCCTGCTTTCTATGTACCATAGTGATCCTTCCTTCCTGCCTTCCATGCACCATAGTGATACATTCTTTCTCCCATGTACCATAGTGACCCTTCCTGCCTTTTGTGTACCATAGTGATCCTGTCTTCCATGTACCATAGTGATACATCCTTTCTTCCATGTACCATAATAATCCTTCCTGCCTTCTGTGTCCTATAGTGATACATCCTTTCTTCCATGAGATAGAGATCCCTCCTTCCTTTCTTCCATATAACAGTGATCCTTCCCTATCTCTGCCTTCCATGTACCATAGTGATACATCCTCTCTTCCATGTACCATAGTGATACATCCTTTTTTCCATGTACCATAATAATCCTTCCTGCCTTCTGTGTCCTATAGCGATACATCCTTTCTTCCATGTACCATAGTGATTCTTCCTGCCTTCCATGTACCATAGTGATACATCCTTTTTTCCATATCATAGTGATCCTTCCTGCCTTCTATGTACCATAGAGATCCCTCCTTCCTTTCTTCCATATAACAGTGATCCTTCCCTATCTCTGCCTTCCATGTACCATAGTGATACATCCTTTCTTCCATGTACCATAGTGATACTTCCTGCCTTCCATGTATCAAGTGATAAAATTTATAATCATAGCCATAGACAATATTATTAAAATAAATATTCAGAGTATACCAAAGAACTTAGTTATACATATAATTATATATATATATATATATATATATATATATATATATATATATATATACTCACACATATACAGGGATTTTTTTCCTCAGAGAAAAGGTGCAGGAACTCACCTTCTCTGTCCAACTCTCCGCCCCAACCAGGCCCCCAAACCCCGCCCCCAGCCATACCTTTCTTTTAGGAGAGATTTACAGCCAAATGTATCACATAAGGCAAATTCCCCAAAATCCCCCCCAGCTCTCCTCATCACAAATCCCCTCCTAGCTCTCCTCTCATCACAAAGCCCCCCAGCTCTCCTCTCTGCTGACCTCGCTCTCCACCCACATAATTTCTCAGCTCCACTTTCATCACAAGTTCCCCCAAGCTCTCCTCTGTGTACAATGCTCTCCCCTCTGCTAAACACACACAAACTTTACCTCTCTGCACATATTCCCCTCCCCCACACACTTTCACAGTGCACTCCTCTCTGAATAAACTTAGTCTCTGCAAAGCTCTCCCTAAAAAAAAAAAAAAAAAAAAAATCCCCCTTCCCAGCACAAATCTCCTTCCACCCTACAAATCCATATCCAGCACAGCTCCTCATCCCAGCAAAAATACCCCACCCCAACATCCCCCAAGCATAAATCCTCCTCCCAGTACAAATTCTCTCCCCCCAAATCTCCCCTTCCAGCACAACATGTTCCCCATCCTGGAACAATTCCTCTCCCCTTGTCCTCATTCCTCCAAGTCCTCTCCTACACAAGTCCTCTCTCCAGTTCCATCACATATCTTCCCGCCTAAATCCCCCCCGCCAGTACAAACTTTTCCCCCACAAACACAAATCCTTTCCCCCTTTCTAATCCAAATTCAAACCTCCATACTGTCCCAATTTTAATGGACCGTTCCTGAGATTTAAACAAAATCCCAGCGTCCCATGAATCCGGGCTAAATCCAGGAGCCCAGTGCTGGAACAAGTTCTGGCACTAGGCTCTACTAACTTGTCAAGAAGGAGCTTGTGAGGGCCTCCAAGGTAAATTTCCTCCATCTCTCAGGGTCCCAGATGCCATGATCATGCCCCCTGTGAGAAGGAGAATATCTGGGAGGGAGAGGGCTAGTGCTGGAAGGGGGGGGAGAGGGCTAGTGCTGGAAAGGGAGGGGGGAGAGGGCTAGTGCTGGAAGAGGAGGGGGAAGAGGGCTAGTGCTGGAAGGGGGGGGGGGGGAGGGCTAGTGCTGGAAGGGGAGGGGAGAGAGGGCTAGTGCTGGAAGGGGGGGAGAGAGGGCTAGTGCTGGAAGGGGGGGGGAGAGAGGGCTAGTGCTGGAAGGGGGGGGGAGAGAGGGCTAGTGCTGGAAGGTGGGGGAGAGAGAGGGCTAGTGCTGGAAGGGGGGGAGAGGGCTAGTGCTGAAAGGGGGAGGGGTAGAGGGCTAGTGCTGGAAGGGGGAGGGGGAGGGGGAGAGGGCTAGTGCTGGAAGGGGGGCGAGGGCTAGTGCTGGAAGGGGGGGCGAGGGCTAGTGCTGGAAGGGGGGGCTAGTGCTGGAAGGGGGGGAGGGCTAGTGCTGGATAGAGGGGGGGAGAGGGCTAGTGCTGGAAGGGGGGGTTTGAAATGTGCTGGGGAGAGGGGAGCTAGTGCTGGAAGGGGGAGGAGCTAGTGCTGGAAGGGGGGGTAGAAATGTGCTGAGGGGAGAGGGGGGCTAGTGCTGGAAGGGGGGGTTGGAAATGTGCTGGGGGGAGAAGGGGGGGTTGGAAATGTGCTGGGGGAGAGGGGGGCTAGTGCTGGAAGGGGGGGGTGGAAATGTGCTGGGGGGAGAGGGGAGCTAGTGCTGGAAGGGGCTGTCGGGTTTCAAATTAATCCCACTCTGATTTCTGGCATATGTCCTTTTTCATACCAAAGCACATATCCTCCTAATTCCCCAATCATTCCACCAAGTGTATATCGTTTTCGTTTCTTCCTTCTCAATCCCAGCCACTCTCCCCCTCCTCCTTCCTGTCTATCTATAAAGCCAAGGCGAATAATCCAGATACTGCCAGAGTGCTTTGCAGTGTGTCCCCATCCACTTGAATGGATCACAGTCAGTTGCCAGTAGTGCCTGCCAATGCATCAGGGGATATACCTCCTGCTGCAGCCACGAAGCAAACCATCATGGCTGCAGCATATGTTCACCCCCAGCTGCTGCCTCTGCAGCTAAATGGGGAGTACTTGGCAAGGTTGTAAAACCCTGTGGTTGAGCTGCAGTTTTACCACCCCTACAACCACTAGTGTGAATGAGTCCTAAGTGTTATGCAGACTTTTCAACCGAACTGGTCTGACAGACCGAATCCGGCGGACAATCTGACCGTGTGTGGGCTTCATCGGACCTTCAGCGGACTGTTTCTGTTGAAAATCTGACAGACTTTAGATTTGAAACATGTTTCAAACTTTACGTCGGAACTCCGCCGGACCCAGTTCCTATTGAAAAATCTGCTTGTCTGTATGCTAATCCGATGGACGAAAACCGGCTATGGCTACTATTGGCTACTGGCTATGAACTTCCTTATTTTAGTCCGGCCGTTCGTCATCACGTATGAATCCGTCGGACTTTGGTGTGATCGTGTGTAGGCAAGTCCGTTCGTTCGAAAGTCCGTGGGAAGTCCGTCGGACCTTTGTTGCCGAAACGTCCCTCCGTGTGTACAGGGCATTAGGTTGCATATTTGAGATAAGATTTCCTTTTGATGTTCATTTGTTCAAGCAATGCTGAACTGCATACAGCAACTAGGCTCAGCTTCTGTTTAATCATTCCTCTTTAAGCCACTCTCACTGTTAGGCGCAACTTGACCATGACCATCATTTGCTACTATGTGATACACGTACTGCAGTACTCGTCCCAGGGTTCCTCAGGTCCTTCAAAATCCTCTATTGTAAGATCTTTGTCTATTTTCAGTGTATATAAAACCAGATGTATTGGAAGTATTTTTCTAACTGATTTACTTAGGTTTACAGTGCCTTGCAAAAGTATTCACCGCCTTGGCCTTTTTCGTGTTTTGTTGCTTAACAACCTGGAATTAACATGGATTGTTTGAGGATTTGCATCATTTAATTTACAGAACATGCCCACAACTTTGAAGATGTTTGTTTTATTGTGAAGCAAACAACAAATAGGACAAAATAACAGAAAAAGTAAATGTGCATAACTATTCACCCCCCTAAAATCAATACATTGTAGAGCCACCTTTTGCGGCTATCACAGCTCCAAGTCCCTATGACCTTGCCACATCTTACCACTGGGATTTTTGCCCATTCCTCCTTGCAAAACTGCTCCAGCTCCTTCAAGTTGGATGGTTTGCTCTTGTGAGCAGCAATCTTTAAGCCTGACCACAGATTTTCTATTGGATTGAGGTCTGGGCTTTGACTAGGCCATTCCAACACATTTACATGTTTACCCTTAAACCACTCAAGTGTTGTTTTAGCAGTGTGTTTGGGGTCATTGTCCTGCTGGAAGGTGAACCTCAGTCCTAGCCTCAAATCACACACAGAGTGGTACAGGTTTTGCTCAAGAATATCCCTGTATTTAGCACCATCCATCTTTCCCTCAACTCTGACCAGTTTCCCAGTCCCGACTGCTGAAAAACATCCTCATAGCATGATGCTGCCACCACCATGTTTTACTGTGGGGATAGTGTTCTTTGGATGATGTGATGTGTTGGATTTGCGTCAGAGAGATTTCTTTGATGGCCAAAAAGTTCAATTTTAGTCTCATCAGACCAGAGCACCTTCCTCCATACATTTTGGGAGTCTCCCACATGCCTTTTTGCAAACTCAAAACGTGCCATTTTGTTTTTTGCTGAAAGTAATAGCTTTCTTCTGGCCACTCTGCCATAAAGCCCAGCTCTATGGAGCGTACGGCTTATTGTCGTCCTATGTACAGATATTTTAGTCTCTGCTGTGGAACTCTGCAGCTCCTCCAGGGTTATCTTAGGTCTCTGTGCTGCCTCTCTGATTAATGCCCTCCTTGCCCGGTCCGTCAGTTTTGGTGTGCAGCTGTCTCTTGGCAGGTTTTCTGTTGTGCCATGTTCTTTCCATTTGGTTATCATAGATTTGATGGTGCTCCTAGGGATCATCAAAGATTTGGATATTTTTTATAATCTAACCCTGACTTGTACTTCTCAACAACATTGTCCCTTACTTGTTTGGAGAGTTCTTTCGTCTTCATGGCAGTGTTTGGTTAGTGGTGCCTCTTGCTTAGGTGTTGCAGCCTCTGGGGCCTTTCAAAAAGGTGTGTATATGTAATGACAGATCATGTGACACTTAGATTGCACACAGGTGGACATCATTTCACTAATTATGTGACTTCTGAAGGTAATTGGTTGCACCAGAGCTTTTCATGGGCTTCATAACAAAGGGGGTGAATACATGCGCACATGCCAATTATCAGTTTTTTATTTCTGAAAAATAGTTTTTTATGTATATATTTTTCTGATTTTACTTCACCAACATAGACTATTGTGTTCTGATCCATCACATATAATTCAGATTAAAAAAACATTGAACCAAAGGCTGTAATGTAACAAAATAGGTAAAAAGGGGTGAATACTTTTGCAAGGCACTTTATATGTATCCCTGAGACACCAGCTTGTGGCACAGCAATCAAAGCATATTGTATAGGTACAAGGAAGCCCAGGTTTTGTTTAACCATGGCCATTAAGCCCCTCCCACTATCATGTTTGGCCACACCCACTTTTTACACACCACAGGTCACTGTTTCCCTGAAATTACCCCCATTCTCAAGTTCAAAATAGAAAAATAGCTGGCAACTCCAATCCATAAGAAAAATGTATTGGCACATGTAGGAAAACAAAAAAGCAGACGCGTTTTGGCTGAAGAGCCTTGGTCACTGCAATGACCAAGGCTCTTCAGCTGAAACGCATCTGATTTTTTCCTACATGTGCCAATAAATTTTTTCTATGGATTTGTGTTGCCAGTTATTTTTCTATTTTGTTTACCTTTTTGGGTGTTGTCTGGAGGACACCGCAGCCTGGGTACCCACCTGTGGACTCCACCTTGCCTGTTGGTATTCCCCTGTTCAGAGTGCTGCACTGTTTGTATATCGTATACCTCAAGTTTAAAAGTTGGCAGGTATGATATTGTAGAACATTTCAACAGGTTACAACTAGGCCTGGCAGGAGAGCACAATCGTTCGGAGCCACTTACAGAGTCATTAGCAGCAGTTCTGTAGCTTGAAACAATGCCAACAGCTTCTGCAATGAGGAGCAGAAATGCGGGAAGGCTGGGAGGTTTCCAAGGTAGGGATAGTGTAGTCCCTGCGCTGGAACCTCTCCCTGACGCTTAATGCTGTCCCTGACAGAGGGGGAATCTGTGCCTACCTTAGATAATAAGAAATATGTGGCGCTAACTAGAGTGCATAAATAAATAATAGGGATGATAAAAAATAAATACATCAAATACTAACTGAAGTGCATAAGTGAAACAGTATTAACCTCAATACATAAATAAACTACAGTGAAATCACATAAATGAAGTGACTGTGCATAAAATTTTATTTTATTTTTTTATTTATTTCAGGTACTTATATAGCACCGTCAATTTACGCAGCGCTTTACATATACATTGTACATTCACATCAGTCCCTACCCTCAAGGAGCTTACAATCTAAGGTCCCTAACTCACATTCATACATACTAGGGATAAATTTGACAGGATCCAATTAACCTACCAGCATGTCTTTGGAGTGTGGGAGGAAACCGGAGTACCCGGAGGAAACCCACGCAGGTACAGGGAGAACATGCAAACTCCAGGCAGGTGGTGGCGTGGTTGGGATTCGAGCCAGCGACCCTTCTTACTGCTAGGTGAGAGTGCTACCACTACACCACTGTGCTGCCCCTAAAATAATGGTAATTCATAAAATATGTCAACAAATGGATTGATAGAGGGATCCTCTAAGACAAAATAAAGTTCAATGGTGATCTAAAAGTGCATCAAAGTGAAAAAATTTCCAAAATCCAAAAAAATTAAAAAAAAATCGCATAAAGTGCAAAAATCACAAAAAATGGCAAAGAAAGATTAGTCCAGGTAGTGCAATACAGTACCAACAAATACGAAGTGAATCTTCATATGACAGTTCATGCAGCAGACAGAAAAGTGCAAGTGCAACAGATGATCAATATGAAATTCCTATAAACAGCCGTTAACCGTGGTGCGCAGCACGTTTCCCCCAGCCTCTCACCCCTAGTAGAGACCCCTACAGGTCAAGTTGAGCCTGCAATCAGAAAGTGGGTAAAGACCACCGATCGATTAATGTCATCCGATCGTCACAGCCCCGGCGGGTCTCCAATGGAAGGCTTCAAGCTCAGCAGACGGGGTGGAGGCATGTAATAAAAAGGAGTATCTCCATCGTGCAGTATTCAACCAAGATTTTATTAAAAAAAGTAGTAACTTACATATTAAAAAAAGCAAAACCAGCACAGATTCTAATACTTCCGGTCGCGGCCGCGACCAGAAGCAACGACACCTGACTCCTCGCTGACACGTAGCGTCACCGTTCACGTGACTTCATGAAAGGGTGATGGAGTCAGGTGTCTATGATCGATCGGTGGTCTTTACCCACTTTTTGATTGCAGGCTCGACTTGACACGTAGGGGACTCTACTAGAGGTGAGAGGCTGGGGGAAATGTGCTGCGCACCACGGATTACGGATGTTTAGAAGAATAATATTGATCATCTGTTGCACTTGCACTTTTCTGTCTGCTGCATGAACTGTTATATGAAGATTCACTTCGTATTTGTTGGCACTGTATTGCACTACCTGGACTAGTCTTTCTTTGCCATTTTTTATGCGATTATTTCCATTTTTATGCAACTTTTTTAGTTTATGCGATTTTTTTTCTTTTTCATTTTTTTGGATTTTGGAATTTTTTTTCACTTTGATGCACTTTTAGATCACCATTGAACTTAATTTTTTCTTAGAGGATCCCTCTATCAATCCATTTGTTGACATATTTTATGAATTACCATTATTTTATGCACAGTCACTTCACTTTATGTGATTTCACTGTAGTTTATTTATGTATTGAGGTTAATACTGTTTCCCTTATGCACTTCAGTTAGTATTTGATGTATTTATTTTTTATCATCCCTATTATTTATTTATGCACTCTAGTTAGCGCCACATATTTCTTATTATCCTATTTATTTTCTTTGTGGGAACACTGCCTTATGTGTGGCGGCTTCTTAGACCTCTTTAATTGTTTCTATTCACTTTGGTTTTGTGCATTAGTTTTTCTACTTTACTGTCCCTACATTAGCCACTCATAGAATACACACTAAATCAGGGGGGCCAGGGGCTAAAATAAGTTCTGCCCTCAGGCAAGATGGTCGCAGAGGTCACGAGGGACACCAGTGTCCAATCAGACAGCTGTTCCCCTGGTGAACACAGGAAATCATAGAGGAACCAAGCTCCTCACAACTTTCTTCCCCTTCTGCATTGCTGCTTTGATCAGGCACCATCTACAGTGGGGAGTATAGACTGCACTACCCAACAAGCTGTAAATAGAGTAATTATTGGCAGGGTTTTCATGAGACCATAGAGTTATCTCAAGGGTTTCTTCTTGTTACAAAGGTTGAGAAAAGTTGGAATCTTCATTGAAAAAAATATACAGTTTTCGGTTTGAATTTATTTTTTCTAATTGCTGTGTTAGTTTTAAAAAAATTCCTGGGCTAAAAGCCACTTTTGCTTAACCTCATGTGACATGACATGCTAGGTTCTTTACTGCAGAGTGGAAGGGTTCTTCTTCAGGTGTCCATATTGCTGCCCATATTGGCAAGCCAGCAGCCAATTTATCTCAGGCTCCAAAATACTGCACAATGTTAAGATGTCTAGGACTGTTCTACAGCTGGAAATGGCTCTGGCTACAGACATGGATTCAGGTGAGTAAAAAACAGCTGATACCTGTTTTAGTGCTCAGAAATTGATCCCTGTCAACAATTGAATTTCATGACACTCTTTTTCCATCAGTCCACATCACAACTGCTTTATACTAAGCCTTTTTTTATTTACTGGGATTTTATATTAGCAAGTTGGATTAACGCAAATAGGGGAGCTTTGCATGTGTTTGGTAAACATGCTCTTTGCCTTGATTAAATGAAATGTTATATATATATTATATTTACATAGTTGCCAACATTGCAAAAAAATTTGTGGGACACTTTTTTGGCTGTAGGCGAAGCCGTATAATAATTAGGGGGCTGGGCATGCGTTTGTAGGTGTGGCATAGCAATAAAAAAGAAAACTGCGACGCGCAATGGGCGTGGTTTACATGAACCAGTGGGCGTGGCTTAAATGGATGTGGCTCAAAGGGGGTGTGGTTAGAGTCTGAGATGAATGAGGGATGGAGAGGGAAAGGGGGAGAGAGGAGTGAAGGGACAGCAGTCCTAGATCCTACACAACAATAGAAATATGTTTATTCTAGAAAGTTTAACAATCAGCAGATAAAGATACTCCAAACACCTGGTGTTAGCACTTCAATCATCCCGGCACCATGATTGTTATGGTGTCAGGATGATTGATGTGCATTATTTCTATTATTACATTGTAATATAAAATGAAATCATTCAACTCACTATAATGCAGAATCAGTGGGATCCCTGAGCGTGTCACTAGCCACGACGCCTGCCACCAGCAGAGTCCTTCCTTGCATCATGTGCCCCCAGCAGAGTCTGTCCTTGCATCAGGTGTCCCCAGCAGAGTCCCTCCTTGCATAAGGTGCCCCCAGCAGAGTCCCTCCTTGCATCAGGTGCCCCCAGCAGAGTCCCTCCTTGCATCAGGTGCCCCCAGCAGAGTCCCTCCTTGCATCAGGTGCCCCCAGCAGAGTCCCTCCTTGCATCAGGTGCCCCCAGCAGAGTCCCTCCTTGCATCAGGTGCCCCCAGCAAAGTCCCTCCTTGCATCAGGTGCCCCCAGCAGAGTCCCTTCTTGCATCAGGTGCCCCCAGCAGAGTCCCTTCTTGCATCAGGTGCCCCCAGCAGAGTCCCTTCTTGCATCAGGTGCCCCCAGCAGAGTCCCTCCTTGCATCAGGTGCCCCCAGCAGAGTCCCTCCTTGCATCAGGTGCCCCCAGCAGAGTCCCTCCTTGCATCAGGTGCCCCCAGCAGAGTCCCTCCTTGCATCAGGTGCCCCCAGCAGAGCCCCTCCTTGCATCAGGTGCCCCCAGCAGAGTCAGTCGTTACACCAGTGTTCCCAGCCTCAGTCCTTAAATCAGTGTCACAGGCAGAGCCATAGTTACCCCCCCCTGTACATAGTTGCCCCTCCCCCTGTACATAGTTTCCCCTCTCCCCCTAGTTACCCCCTGTACATAGTTACCCCCCCTGTACATAGTTCCACCCCTGTACATAGTAACCCCTCCTGTACATAGTTAACCCCCCTCCTGTAAATAGTTAAACCCCTCCTGTAAATAGTTAACCCTCCCCTCTCCTGTATATAGTTAACCCTCCCCCTCCTGTATATAGTTAACCCCCCTCCTGTACATTAAAGTTAAATTGCTGCAGAGACAAGAGCCAGTGGCGTCACTACAGCTGGTGTCACCCGGTGAGGAAAAAAATTGGTGTCACCCCCCCTCCACCAACTATGGTCCCCCTTCAGTACAGACCCCCCTCCCTCAGTAAAGACCCCCCCACTAAGTACAGACCGCCCCTTCAGCAGTATAGATCCTCCTCCCTCAGTACAGACCCCCCCACTAAGTACAGACCCCCTCCATCAGTTTAGACACCCTCAGTGTAGACCCCCCTCATCAGTATAGACCCCCTCAGTACAGACCCCTCTCCCTCAATACAGACCCCCCTCAGTGCGGTCCCCCATCTATCAGTATAGACCTCCTCAGTGCAGACCCCCCTCCATCAGTGCAGATCCCCCTCTATCAGTGCAGGCCCCCCTCAGTGCAGGCCCCCCTCAGTGCAGACCACCCACTCCATCAGTGCCAGTGCAGACCTCCCCTCCCATAACGCCCCCCAGTACATGTCCATTAGAGCAGAAGGAACATGGCATGAGTGGCCGGCGCCATGTGTTCAGTGGAGAGGTGAGGGCCGATCCGTGCAGCTAACCCTGGCTTCAGTATTGTGAGAGGAGAAGCCGATTCATTGGCTGCACGGATCGAGCCCCCTTCCTCTCTCCACTGAACACAACGGGGAACGATATAGCGGCGGAGCCGGCGGCCATTTTTCTGAAGCCCAAATGTTCAAAAAATAAAAAAGCAAACATTCCCGATTTCCCTGGGCAAAATCCCAATTCGGGACAGCCTCCGATCGGGACGAGGGTCCCAAAATCGGGATTATCTTGGGAAAATCGGGACTGTTGGCAACTATGTTTTTGTGTGTATGTGCTTTGTATAAGGACCTGGCATCTGCCTCCTTTACAGTTTTATATAGATATATATTAAAAATTCTGATCACACACAACTATTTTTCTCTAAAACTCTCTAGCTCAAACTTTTTTCCTATTGTACTTTGAAATCAGCTCGTTGCTGCCTCACCTCTCTGCAGGGACCTCTGAAAGTGATATTACCAGTTCCCGTGTATTTTTATTAGCCTGGTGGAACAATAAAGGCTCAAATCTTGGTAAATATGCATTGCGTGAATGGATTATGCTGACACAGTGCTTCCCTGGCCTTCGTGAAATGAATAATTTTACAGCGTGAATAAATCGCAGTGCAAGGTCCAGTCCTCTCATTAAACCAGCCCCAGTAGAGAACACAACAGGCTGCAGTATATTGCGTCTTTGTTTATAGTGTATATAGCAGTTCCGTGGCAAGCTGCTCTCTCCAGTCTGCTAAACCCTACAACATTAAAACACATAAATTCATGTGTTAAGAGGTGTAAGCTGAACTATAAATGTTAATAAGTGAACTGGTTACAAGTTTGTGGAGCACCTATAAGATCCTATGCCCAACTGCCAATACAAGGGCAGATTGCCTGCAAAGAAGGCATGGCATATTTTATATCTTTTTTTAATAATAATAAGTATACACATGTGTTGCTGACTCTATTCCTAACATGAAAATTGTTTGCTTGGATAGCCCTGTGGCTAGATGGAAGACAATATTATTCAAATGCTGCATTAGCACATGTATGTGGCATTTAAACAACAATTTTTTCTTGTAGTATTGATTGTTTGATACAAATCTAAGCAATGTATGTGCATCAAATTACCCTTAGCAGAAAATACAAAAGGAAAACAAACTGTGAAGGAGCTCTACAGCCAAGATACACATAGGCAGAAAAAAACTCATGTAATACTAATTACTAAAGTATATGTTCTTATCATGAGCTGCAACAGAGCCTGCACTGAAGACTACAAAGCAGAGTGTGCAGTTGTTTGCTGATTTCTTTTTTTTTTTAACATTTCTTACATTTTAATCTTAACCAAGATACAAAGCTGCTGCAAGGTCCATTAATGCAAGGCATTGTTAGCGTAATCTTCTAGCTTCACATTCAGATTCCAATAGGGTCAATACATCTCCCTCACGAACAAGGCCCTTTACATTTCTTATGAAGGAGTATTTCATATCATCCGTGAACTCAACATGGACCTGAGTACACTGTTCTTGAGATCCAGTTCTCCCAAGAACTTTTGTAACCCGAGCAAGCTTGACCGGCTGCACGCGGCCTGTGTCCATAATGGTGGATTCGAGCAAGAAAAGAGGTTTGCTGATTTCAAAACTCAGCAGTTGGTGATGGGACCATCATGCAGTCTGTCTCTCCTACCGTGTTGCTGCACAGGAAAGGAAGTACAAGCACAGCGAGATCTCACTGACTGATTGATATAGCAGCTACATGGCAAGTCCCTATCCAGTCTGCCAGTAAACCTCACTATTAGGGGCCAACACCTGTTGCCTGAGCATCAAGTTAATTTTATAGCCCTAGGCTATAGCCCTAGTGAGTGCCTGCATTCACTTTCCAGGTTACTGATTTCAGTAATTTGTCTATACTTTTTTGCTGCCTGTCCTGACCTTTGGCCCTTTCTCTGTTTCAGATATCACCTATTGACTGTGTACCATGCTCTGGTTCTATCCCTGGTCAACTACCAGCTGCACAGGTGTGTCAGAAAGCCACAACCTGGTACACCCACCAGTAAAGTCCATTATTTCTTGCAGAGTATGCTAGTGAAGTGGTAGGTGTACCTGGACTCTGCGCCTCAGCCCTTTTAGAGAGCTTACATCCAGTTTGTCTGTACCATATTCTAAATGAAATGTGTTTTAGCTGGAGTAGGGCTTTAATCTCATAAACACCTAGACATGTACTTGTTACATATGACTTCTGTGGGAAAAGATTATTCGTTTTAATAAAAGCCTTTGTTTTTTGAAGCAGTACAGTGCCTTGAACAAGTATTTATACCCTTTGAAATTTTCCACATTTTGTCATGTTACAACCAAAAATCTAAATGTACTTTATTGGGATTTTATGGGATTTTAACACAAAGTGGCACATAATTGTGAAGTGGAAGTAAAATGAAGATCGATTTTCTAAATTTTTTTACAAATAAATATCTGAAAAGTGTGGCATACATTTGTATTCAGCCCCTCCGAGTCAATACTTTGTAGAACCTCCTTTCACTGCAATTGCAGCGGCAAGTCTTTTTGGGGATGTCTCTACCAGCTTTGCACATCTAGAGAGTGACCTTTTTGCCCATTCTTTTTTAAACAAGCTGTCAGATTCGATGGAGAGCATCTGTGAACAGCAATTATCAAGTCTCGCCACAGATTCTCAATTTGATTTAGGTCTGGACTTTGACTGGGCCATTCTAACATATGAATTTGATCTAAACCATTCCATTGTAGCATTGACTGTATGTTTAGGGTTGTTGTCCTGCTGGAAGGTGAACCTCTGCCCCAGTCTCAAGTCTTTTGCAGACTCTGACAGGTTTTCTTTTAAGATTGCCCTGTATTTGGCTCCATCCATCTTCCTATCAACTCTGACCAGCTTCCCTGTCCCTGCTGAAGAAAAGCACCCCCACAACATGATAATGCCACCACCATTTTTCACGGTGGGGATGTGTTCAGGGTGATGTGCAGGGTTAGTTTTCCGCCACACATAGTGTTTTGCTTTTAGGCCAGGAAGTTCAATTGTGGTCTTATCTGACCAGAGCACCTTCTTCCACATGTTTGCTGTGTTCCCCACATGGCTTCTCGCAAAATGAAATCGGGACTTCCTATGGCTTTCTTCTTGCCACTCTTCTATAAAGGCCAGATTTGTGGAGTGCACGACTAATAGTTGTCCTGTGGACAGATTCTTCCACCTGAGCTGTGGATCTCTGCAGCTCCTCCTGAGTTACAATAGGCTTCTTAGCTACTTCTCTGGATAATGCTCTCCTTGCCCGGCCAGTCAGTTTAGGTGGAGGGACATGTCTTGGTGGGTTTGCAGTTGTGCCATACTTTCCATTTTTGGATGATGGATTGAACAGTGCTTTGTGGGATGTTTCAAAGTTTGAGATATTTTTTATAACCAAACCCTGCTTTAAACTTCTACACAACTTTATCCCTGACCTGTCTGGTGTGTTCCCTGGCCTTCATGATGCTGTTTGTTCACTAAGGTTCTCTAACAAACCTCTGAGGGCTTCACAGAACAGCTGTATTTATACTGATCTTAAATTACACACAGGTGGACTCTATTTACTAATTAGGTGACTACTGAATGCAATTGGTTTCACTAGATTTTAGTTAGTGGTATCAGGTATAAAGGGGGCTGATTACAAACACATGCCACACTTTTCAGATATTTCTTTGTAAAAAAAAAATTAAAACCATTTATCATTTTCCTTCCACTTCACAATTACATGCCACTTTGTGTTGGTCTATCACATACAATCCCAATAAAATACATTTACTTTTTTGGTTGTAATATGACAAAATGTGGAAAATGTCAAGGGGTATGAATACTTTTACAAGGCACTGTATTCATAAACAAAAATTCTTAGAGTTGCTTCTTTTCTATTTTGTGCAACACCATCTTTAACCTAGCCAACACAGCCATCCACACCTCTACCACAGTTACCAGAAAAGGAATAAAACCATAGTTTGTAATTAGTGCTTGCCCCGTTGGTATTTTTTTTCTCGCATTCTTTCTGGCAAACTAAATCAAGGCCCAGTGACATATTGTATGCATATTTTCCCATGCCCATAGGCCAAAACATAATAGGGGTTAATTTGACCCCAATGTTGTCTGAATTCGGCAGGGTTGACCTTCATATGTAGACTTGGACATTTAGGTTAACAGGCTGCAGCTATATCTCTGAGGAAAGAGTTCAGAAAGATATCAGTCATTACATGAATTTACAGCAGCCATGTGCCAAAGGCTGCTGTTAGAAATTATGGGGCACTGTACAGCCTACCTGACAGGGCCCCCTGGAGCTGTGTGCAAGCAGCCTATGTTACTCTACAGCAGGGATCCTCAAACTACGGCCCCCCAGTTGCGGAACTACACATCCCATGAGGCATTGTAAAACTCTGACATTCACAGACATGACTAGGCATGATGGGAATTGTAGTTCCTGAACAACTGGAGGGCCATAGTTTGAAGACCCCTGCTCTACAGTGACACAGCAGCTGTATGAACACAGCCACAGGTCCACTCCTAATTTGACAGGCATGTGGGTGCAGATGTACAGCCCAGAACAAAGACAGTGTTCATCCAGGGCTACTAACCTACGCCTACACACCGGTCAAATGTTTCCGTACAGCCGATGTGTTCCCTTAGAGTAACAGGCAGCTCCAACCACACTAACAATCCACTCCGGCCAAAGTACCTGTGTGAATGAGTCCTTAGGGCTCATTCCACGTGAGGTTGGGGAGCAGTAAAAATCCCATGGTTAAGCTGCACTTTTACAGCCCACCAACTGCTACACCCTTTAGCAACAGAGGCAGTGGTTAGGGGTGTATATGTGTCAGACCCAACTGGAACAGGGGCTTTTGGAGGGAACTGCAGGGTAGCCTCTTGCCTACTGACTATGGGCCCTGGCTTTGGAGGGGGCTTTATTCTTTGGGAGGTGTGTGCCCGGGGTGTTCATTGAGTCACCTATTGTTTCTGTCTGTCTGCTAATCCTCTTGGAGATGTGATTAATATTGTGTCCATTTTACCTCGTTAATGAACCATTGTGGGATGTTTATGTGTTTATGTTTGCTGTTTATTAGATGTAATGTTAAATGTACTGATGATATTACTCTTTTAAAGTTTGCATTGTTTAGGATAATGCAATCAAGCTCATATTGCTTTTATCTGATTTTGTGTGGTATAAATTCTGTGTGAGTTTTCAATAAAGAATTCCAGTTTGCACCTAAGCTAGTGTCTCTAGTTCTTGGGTGCAATTGCCAGCTAGATAAAGGAAGGCCCATAGACGTGGTGTAGCTGGATTTTGCAAAAGCATTTGACACAGTTCCCCACAAACGTTTACTGTACAAAATAAGGTCCATTGGAATGGACCATAGGGTGAGCACATGGATTGAAAACTGGCTAAAAGGGCGAGTTCAGAGGGTGGTGATAAATGGGGAGTACTCGGAATGGTCAGGGGTGGGTAGTGGGGTCCCCCAGGGTTCTGTGCTGGGACCAATCCTATTTAGTTTGTTCATAAATGACCTGGAGGATGGTGTAAACTGTTCAATTTCTGTATTTGTGGACCATACTAAGCTAAGCAGGGCAATAACTTCTCCGTAGGATGTGGAAACCTTGCAAAAAGCTCTGAACAAACTAATGGGGTGGGCAATTACATGGCAAATGAGGCTCAATGTAGAAAAATGTAAATTAATGCATTTGGGTGGCAAAAATATGATAATATGCTATACTTCACAGCCATGGCAGAAAATATAGAAAGCATAATTTTTTTATTTTTTAGAATTTTATTTTTTTTTTTACTCTTTTTTTTAAGAACTTTATTATTTGTTTATTTATTTATTTTACTTTTTTTTTTTTGTAACTACCCCTTTGGGGGCTTTGGTGAAACATCAGGGGTCTAAACATACCCTTGTGTCTCACATTTGAGACTGAGAACAGAGAGTCATTGGTCCCTATCACCCTACACGGGTGAATGCATAGGAAACGCTCACAGGCTTCCTGTTCAATCACAAACTGAAGCATAATAAACATTTCAGTGGTGAATAATCACTTCAGTGATGAATGGACACAGGAGCGATGACATATTTACCCCTTCCCAGCCCCCACCCCCCACCCGCTCCATCCTGAAACATCCCCCTGTCTTCCGGCAGCAGCTGCCAGCGGGAGAGGAGAGGGGAGAAACCAGCAGCACTGGGGGGGGCCCTATATAGCAGGAGAATGTGGCACAGATGCTAGGACTGATCCCCCTGCAGTGCAGCAGGAGGGAGGGAGAGGAAGAGAAGCCAGCAGCACTGCAGGGGGAATAACAAGAGGATTGGTGTCAGAAATAGGGCATTACAGCCGGTCCTCTTGCTCAGCAGGTGCCCGGGCCCCCCTTTTGAACTGATGGGGCTGGTACAGTAGGGCCGGCTGTACTACCTTATCAGATAAGAAAAGAAAAAGACTGAAAGATGCTCCTTAACATGAGACACCTCCATCCCTATATTTCACATAAAAAATAAAAGATTCGCCCATGGGACTTTAAATGAGGTGTCCATGCTGATCACAGGTGAACAAATATATAATAATAGAAAAATGTTGTATTAAGATTTATTAAAATCATCCAATACAGGTCATACATATAGATGGCAATTCATAAAAGAAATAGCATAACATGATAGTCCTACAAACATAGCCAGAGTGACATACATCAAAGTATCATGAATACAGATATACATAATACATCTCTAACCCGACGCGTTTCGCGAGCTCTCCTCGCATCATCAGGGGCTGATGTGTATATCTGATGTTTGTCAGGTAATTAGCTCCAGGGGTCAACCCCCAGCAGGGGCGGACGGAAAGCCTCTCCCACGGGAGCTGAAGGGACGACGGCCAAAGCATGGAAAGCCGAGGTCAGGCGTAGGGCAGGCAGGACAACAGAATGGAAAAGAGGAGGAGAGGGTTGGACGCAAATGTCACCCAGAATCCTTGCAGAGTGTGCTCACTATAATAAGATATATGAGTATAAATATATATATATATAAATCTGTAAAAATAGATGTAGCAGAGGAATACGAAACAGTATACTCTAAAGCAAGGGGTGCAGGAGTGTCCAACCGTATTAGAGGAAAAAAGAAAAAAAAGGGAAGAAAAAAAGGGAGAAAAAGAAACCGAAAAAGGAAAAGGATAGAAGACCCAGATGTTACCCCTAGGTTATGCAGGGTGTATTTGCGATGAAACGTTGTATAAATGTATGTATAAGGGTATCCAATGTAACCATACTTATAATATCCTAAGTTACTTATGAATCTTAATATAGTGTACCCACTTTGAGAAGATAATAGATGCATATATGTATAGTTCAATTAATTGGTATCAAGGTGTTATAGAAGTATGAGGACGTTGTACAGTGGTACATAGGATACAAGAATATCCTGCAAGACATAGGGGAAAAAACAGTGTAAATAGAGTGAGAGGGGTGTGATGAAAAGGGGGAGAAAGGGGTAAACAGTGATGTGTGAGGAAAGAAAAAATGAATGAAGGTAGTTAGAGAGAGAGTAATCAGCAGAGAAAGATGATAGGGAATAAAGGGGAGTGAAATAGATAAGGGAGTGAGAGTATATGCAAATGACACTCCACAAGTGTCAAGAAAAAATGAATGAAGGTAGTTAGAGAGAGAGTAATCAGCAGAGAAAGATGATAGGGAATAAAGGGGAGTGAAATAGATAAGGGAGTGAGAGTATATGCAAATGACACTCCACAAGTGTGTCTGCTGGGGTATGAGCAGAAGCCTTGGGAGGCGAAACGCGTCGGGTTCCATGATTACACCCCACCACTATCTACTGCGCCTGTTTTTATAATTTTTATGATTGTTTTTATTTATTTTGGGCCTAATTTTTACTGCCCCCCGCCTGTAAAAATATTTTTTCCGGAGTATACTCCCTAAATAAAGTGCGTTTATGCCTTTTTGCAAACCAAAGGATTTACACTATGTGGAGTTTTTTCCCCTTTTTTGCTTATTTGCACACATGATGTCGCTCTGAGGAAACGGTGATCCTGTGACCGGAATCATATCCTGGGGACCTCGGACTCCAAATCGGTGCTTCTCATGAGGACTGCTGACAAGATGGTTTACAAGTTCTCCTACAAACTTCTACCCCACACCGTTTAACGGTATAGGCTCGTTTGACTCACCGCTACGGCCTGTGAGTCCACCGGATCTGGTAAGGGCATTCTTTTGCTTTTCTCTCTCTCCTGGTGGGAATTATCCATTTGAGCCGAGATTTAGCCCATTGGTCGTGACCTTTCTCAATAATCCTCAGATCATTTCCTGAGAAGACAGTTTACATCCAGTTACCTGTAGGACTGAATGGGACTATCCGATTTTGTTATCTAGAGACTTTTTGAGCCCCCATGTTTGTCCTATTTTTCCCTAGAGATATCGATGTCCTTGTATCTGTCTGCCACCTCCATTGAATTCTGGTTTTGTGGATTAACACATTCAGCTCCTCTAGATATTCTGCACCGTTATTGGTCATATCTTACATGTTTGATTGTCTCCCAATTTATATACATATTTTTCCTTATTTTTTCTCACTGTGTCTTTCTTTGTTAAGCACACACTGTGTTTCCACCTGCATTGTGTATAACATTTAGTATATATATATTTTTATATGTCCTACAAACACCTTTACCTTATCACACTAAAGGTATTTTGATTTTCCCCCAAACCACTCTTTTTACCTGTTTAATAACAGGAGTCTCACTGCCTATTAGCGCCACACTTTTCTATTTCAATTTTCACTTGCAACGGTCATATTGCTGTGTTGGCTGCTTTATCCCTGTCTAGGAGCTGGCGCAATTTTTACATTTTTTCTTACATTTTTCTATTATTATATTTGTTCACCTGTGATCAGCATGGACACCTCATTTAAAGTCCCATGGGCGAATCTTTTATTTTTTATACTACCTTATCAGCGGCATCTAATACCTGTGCCATCTAAGGTAAGACAAATAATGCCATGCTAAATAATTTTAATATACTGCATGGTGCGGGAGTGACGTCATCGCGGCTCCGGCCAATCACAGCACCGGAGCCACAATACCCGGAAAGAAGATGGGACAGCGGTGACATCGCAGGCTCCTGTGTCAGGTAAGTGACACATAATGGGCTACTATGCGATGCATAGTAGCCCATTATGCTTTACCTTTGCAGGGAAACAAAGAGGAAGTAAACCCATCAGGGTTTACTTCCTCTTTAAACCGCTGTATGGTCTTAGCCACCATGCTGCAGCTCAGTTTCAGGGTCGTGGCAATCTTCTTATAGCTTAGGCCATCTTTATGTAGAGCAACAATTATTTTTTTCAGATCCTCAGAGAGTTCTGTGCTATGAGGTGCCATGTTGAACTTCCATTGACCAGTATGAGAGAGTGAGAGCGATAACACCAAATTTAACACACCTGCTCCCCATTGACACCTGAGACCTTGTAACACTAACGAGACACATGACACCGGAGAGGGAAAATGGCTAATTGGGCCCAATTTGGACATTTTCACTTAGGGGTGTTCTCACTTTTGTTGCCAGCAGTTTAGACATTAATGGCTGTGTGTTAAGTTATTTTGAGGGGACAGCAAATTTACACTGTTATACAAGCTCTACACTCACTATTTTACATTGTAGCAAAGTATAATTTCTTCAGTGTTCGCACATGAAAAGATATATTAAAATATTTACAAAAATGTGAGGGGTGTATTTACTTTTGTGAGATACTGTATGTGTTAAATAAATTGCCTTTGAGACATCTTTTATGTTACCCAAATTGAAAATGTCTAATATTCATAATCTCTCATCGTATTCCCTTTTCCTATGTCTTTTTTTATGATTTGGTTCACAAATGTGCACCCCATATTTAAGAAGATGGTTTGGATTCCCTGTACGGTGGATTTCGCAGCGAACCTGAGGGCTTCAAGGTTCACAGTTGTGGCAAATTTAGGGGTTTAATTCAATTGACTGAATTTTAAAGAATCCATGTTGACTGTGTTTAATAGGATTAGAATGGCTAAAAATGAGGCCTTTGTTATGTGCCAGCCACCTCACTATGAACGGGTAGCTTCCCAGTAGCAATTTTCCAATGTTTTATGGGAATAGTTAAGGGATAGCCAATCATTTATGTAGGGAGAGATAGTTGCTATACTGTGCTATGTGGTGCTAAATTTCATGGATTGCAGTGTGGTAGGTATTCTTGTGTACCCTCTTGTGTTTACAGTTCAGAGACCCACCAGTTCTTTTTTAGGACTACCATTTTGTGTGTCAATGTAGCACCCTCACAAATAGGCTGCTAGGAAAGTTAGGTACATTTCGTTCTGTTTGGCTCCACTGTAATAAGTAGGGCAGTTTGTGATTGTTTTGGGCAGTTCTGGGCTCTGCGGGCTGCAGGTTTGATTGCTCTCCCCTGCCTTCTGGAGGGTTCCAGAATATAGGGGGTTGGGAGGATGCAAACCAACAGTCTGAGTATTTATGTGGTCTCCACCAATCCCTGGGGAAGGGTGTCCAGTAGGTGGCTGCAGAGTGCATTAATAACCTGGGGCTTGAGGCAGCCCTGTTCTTGTCCAGGAAGAGAATTTCCCAGCCTGAAGGGCTGTTACCCTTCCAGGTAGCCCATCTGAAAATCTGCCTGTGTTCACCAAGACCTCAGCTTTTGCCACGCTGGTTGACCATACACCATCTTTTAGCTATAAAAGTCATGTGATACACTGGCACTAACCTGCTGGCCACCCTTTGCTTGGAAAAAAAACACCCATTACCTTGCCTAGCACCTGTTGGTGCAGTGGTTCTTCATGAAGTACCCTGGTGTCCAAGAAGTACTTCATCAGATCAGAAGGGTTTGTGACCAGTGACCACTTTAGATGGTCATACCCTCCAATGGTTCAGTTGGTAGAAAGGTAGCATCTACATCAGCTGCCTGTAAACCATCTTATCTGTGACACCCCCTTGTGATGGAACTCAACATTGACCATGCTGAAAAGGCTGCACCAGCAATGCTTACCCATGTGAATATCATACAAATACAGGCTCTGGGGAGCTTTTTTCACAGTGTGAATGGCTTCTCATTACAGACGGAAGTAGCATTTTGACATCTTTTGAAGAAGTGACCAAAATGGTGAATGGCGTTGAGGCAGGGATTAGTGGTACAATCCCTCTCATTGTCCTCCTGGAGCCCACACTGTGTGGTCTTATTCAATGAGCAGAAATATGAGGGCTTACTGTTGCCTCAGTGCCAACAGGAAATGGTATATTGTCTCCATCCATATGACACATAGACATCATGAGGATGAGAAGGAAGGGTTGGGTTGCTGAAAGTAGAAGGAATATGGGACAGTCTTTAAGACATTTCACTTCTCCTGGGGTGAGATTATTGAGGAAATTGTTGTTCTTGGTGATACTGAAATGCCTGCGCAAGGCCATCAAAAAGAAGGACCACTATTGGGTTGTCATTTTATTAGATTCCTGATACAAGGGTAAAATGGACAGTTTCCCATCACCTTTCCAGAGGAAGCCCCAAATTCGGGACTTTGAGAAAGTGCTGTGAAAGAAACTCTTTGCCAGCCTAAACCACATGATTGCTGATTACATCCGGTCCAGGTCTGAGGTGGACACTCCCAGAAATTAGGCCTCAATGGACTATTGAGTGTCCAGGCTGGATCACTGACCAAAGCTTGCACAGTATGCGCTGGGTATTCTGGCTTAACCTCGAATAAATGTGCTATTTTAGAGGGCCTGAAGTGCAACAGGAGGTTTTGTTATGAATCCAGCAAATCCACGTGTCCCCTGACAGTGTAAACTGACACAATTTCATTAAAATTAACAAGGTTTAGTGTATGGATTATGACAAAGCCCTTGCTGCTGATGCTAAAGTGTCACAGTTCCTCAAAAACAAATATCTGCCATCATTAGCAACTGCTGCAACTTCCCCTGGTCAGCATGGTGCTCTGTCACTGAACAAGTGTAAAACAATGTTTTTGCAGCTCACCCCAGCAGCAACATTTCTTATGTTTGTTGCAGGGTAAATTACACGTTGTTCCTCATAGTTTGTGACCTTCTGGCACTTATTTGTAGTTATTGTCCCTCAGATAATACATTCTAATGTTTCTTTCGATATAAAACTTGCCTAGTCTCTCCCTCTTATGTTGTGGTTAAACCATGCTGCTTACATACTTTTCAGCCACTATAAAATATGTGTGGCTATAGTCTCTCAGATAATAAACTATAATGTTTATTTTAAGATAGAACCTGCCTTGTCTCTGTCTTATATTGCAGCCATACAAAACTGCTTACATACTGTCCACCTACTGTACAATGTTTGTGGCTATTGTCTCTCAGATAATATACTGTATTTAATATATTGCAGCTTATCAATCATTAGATGTGGCTGCATTACATTTCTTTTTTAGGCTTTTTTCCTGTGTTTTCACCTTGTAACCTGGCCAGTAACACACCTCCTGTATTAGAGTGCCTCCAGTCTGGATGAATGAGCACAGAGGTCAATTTTGGAGAGCAGCATTGCCAGTCTGGGTGGATGGAAGTGCTACATGTACTATCATATTTAAATACATTAGCAAATTGAAGCTAAACTCCAAATAATACTAAAGTATTATTTGGAGTTACAGTATTTGGAGTTGGAGTATAAACTAGAGTTGCCACCTGTCCGGGATTCACCCGGACAGTTCGGGTTTAGAATCATGCATTCGGGTTTCAGACTGTCTGAAACCCGGACACATGATTCAGACTGGACTATGGCTTCCCAGCAGAGTTGCTGGCTGCAGTTGTCTAAGCTGAGAGTGTCTGTTACACTCTTTCACACTGCCCAAAGCCAGCACTAACAACCCCCCCCCCAACACACACACAGACAGGAGAGGAGAGAGGACTCGATCTGCACCTCTCCCCCCCCACTCCTACCCAGGGCTGGTGCAAGGATTTTTGACTCCCTAGGAGAAACCTCATTTTGCCACCCCCCATGGCTCCGCCCCTGACTGTGACAGGAGCCAGCGCTATACAGGAAGCATCGGCTCTGCTTTCTCTAGTGCTGGCTCCATTCTTCACACTGATGCTCGGGGATGGCGAGTCGGGAACCCGCAATCTGGGCTTGCTGACCCCTTACACCAGAGTTCCCCTTTACACCAGAGGCCACAGTGTTTGCCCTTACATCAGAGTCTTCTCGATACATCAGAGTTCCCAGTGTTCCCCCTTAAATCAAAGTCCCCAGAGTTCTCCCTTACATATGAGTGTGCATATTCCCCCCTTACAGTGAAAGGGAACTCTGCAAGTTCAGATAAAAAAGGGGAACTATGTGGGGGACTCTTGTTATTAACCTTATATGATTAGAAATGTTATTTAATAGCAAAATATATGTATACTTTATACTATAAAAAAAAATTGCTGTGCGCCGCTAAAGTATTCGGGTTTGACTTGAAGAAAAGGTGGCAACCCTAGTATAAGCCGTTACAGCACACATTTTTTCTTTTGGGATAAAGGTTTTACGTTATTAAATAAAAGCTAATCATTGTAAGCACCCAGTGGTAAGTGGCTTGTCTCAGCACTCTTATGCCCCGTACACACGGTCGGATTTTCCGACGGAAAATGTGTGATAGGACCTTGTTGTCGGAAATTCCAACCGTGTGTAGGCTCCATCACACATTTTCCATCGGATTTTCCGACACACAAAGATATAAAATTTTCCGACAACAAAATCCGTTGTCGGAAATTCCGATCGTGTGTACACAAATCCGACGGACAAAGTGCCACGCATGCTTAGAATAAAGAAAGAGATGAAAGCTATTGGCCACTGCCCCGTTTATAGTCCCGACGTACGTGTTTTACGTCACCGCGTTCAGAACGATCGGATTTTCCGACAACTTTGTGTGACCGTGTGTATGCAAGACAAGTTTGAGCCAACATCCGTCGGAAAAAATCCTAGGATTTTGTTGTCGGAATGTCCGAACAAAGTCCGACCGTGTGTACAGGGCATTACTGATACATCTACAAGAGTGCTTGTTCTTTTGAAAAACAGCAGACTTCCTGGCTGGATCACCTGATGAAAATAGAAGAAAAAGCCTAAAAAAAGAAAACAAATGCAGCCATCACATCTAAGAACTGGTTCTGTAGCAGGGACACAATTTAAACAATATGGCTGCATTGAACAAAATGGTTCTAATTGCAGTTTCTGATAATTGTGACATCTTAGCATCTGCATGTAAAAACCAGCTCCTCTCGCTCCCTCCATCCGCCCTTCTCTTCCTGTAGCTTGACATTTCAGTTTGTCAGACAGATAAGAGGAAGTTGTCTGATGGAAAATTTGAGATTATTCTATAAGTCATAAATAATTAATGTGTTCTAATATGTGTATCTCTGTGATTGGGTAAATAGGCCAGGAGTCTCCTCCTCAGAGGAAATATGTATTTGTGACACAACTGTTAATATATATTCTGTGAACGCCCTATAGACGGAGCTCATTCTTTAGAATGCTAGTTCAATGAGCCTTCGCTAGTGAATAAAAAGTTTGTTTTCCTGAAGTGTCTGTTGTCCAGAGTCCTACACTGACTTCCCGGAACTCAGAGCTGTTTCTGGCTTTATCTCAATGCAATATAATGTTGGCTTTTAGGTTTAATACTGCTTTAACATACAACCAGCCTTGCCTCTCCCTCTATTAATTGCAGCTTAACCAGCTTCTTACATAATTTCTCGCCATTATAAAATGTTTGTGGTTATAATCAGTGGTAAATAGTTTGTCTCAACACTGATACACTGCAAGAAGTTCTTTTGAAAACAACAGATTTACTGGCTGGAACACCAAATAAAAATAGAAGTAAGATGTAATAATTAAGTGTTTGCTTTTAGGTTTAATACTGCTTTAAGATAAAACCTGCCTTGCCTCGCCCTCTCTTAATTGCAGCTTAAAGTATTAGTTTTATTGCTGTCTGTGCCCCCCTAATGGAGATTCACCCCTTCTATTGGTCCTGTTTACCATTATCATTGAAAGTGAAAGTAAAAGAAATTACCCAAATTTTGGGTTGTCCCCAGAAAAGAAATAGAGGGGAAATCTTCCAATGGGCACACTAGTTCTGGTGACCTGGGGGTCCCTAAGAAATTCCCTTGATTTACAGGGATTTCCTCTTGGCTATGAGACAGGAAGTAAGGGGAAATCTCCTCAATGGGATACAGATGGCAAAAAAAATTGACAGGGGTTATAACCCTCCCTTGCTCTATCCAAAATAAAAAGTTTTGCCTTTAGTTCCACTTTAACCAAGCTTCATACATAATATACAGCCACTATAAAATGTTTGTGGCTATAATCTCCCAGATATTGTACTCTATGTTTTATTACTGGATAAAACCTGCCTCATCTATCTCTATTTGCTGCCTGATCAAGTGCTTGCCTACTGTTCTAACACCGGTCAGTTTCTACCAAATACACACTTGAAGACTGTATTTTAAATATTTTGTGAATAATCAGATATATAGGAATGGAACAGGGTTCAGGGAATTTGGAGTTGTGGCTTTGAAATGTATTTGTCCATTTTGTTTAGACATTGTGGTGATATGAAAAAATGTATATATATATATATATATATATATATATATATATATATATATATATATATATATATATATATATATACTGTTAAATTGTTATGACACTCGCCAATCTGTACAAAGGTGAAGGTGAAGTTAACCTTTTTTTAACTTTTAAATCTGTTATGGCTGCTTCTTCTACTGCGCAGTCCTTCAGTGCTGTATGCAAACAAAATTTATATATTTTTTTCCCCACAAATAGAGCTTTCTTTTGGTGGTATTTGATCACCACTGGGTTTTTTTTTTTTTTGCGCTATAAACAAAAAAGAGCATAAATGATTTGTGCTGCCTTGTGCTGCCTAACTTACTTAGTCCTTCTCCATCTCCATTTAGCTGATCTGGATTCAATGTAATGGCTATTCACTAGCCTAGGTGCAAAACATTGCATTTCTCAACTTTAAATTGAATATCCCTATTGAATATACCTAATTGCATTTTTTTGCCATTTTGTTAGAATTCTTCTGTATGTCACTATACTACTGCTTTTTAATAATTCCACATAATTTTGTGACAGCAAAACTATTAGCAAAAATATTGCTTTTTATTATTGCCTTTTTTGCTTTTGGTTAGTGGGGTCACTTATCACTAAAAAGGACCAGTAGTGAGGAGAGAGTGGGTTGGTCATTAACAGCAACCACGCTGGCATGCATAGTTGTACTATAGAATATCCTAAATTTTAGCAGTCCCTGGTCACTCTACAAGTCCAAGCACAATATTCCCCTTGCAGAAGAATATTCCCCTTTCCCAGAAAACTGGCTGTTCAGTAGTGCTGGGTGCTGTAATGACCACAGGCCTCGAAAGGGTCCAAAGCTTTATTATGCTGGTCACATTATAAACATACAGCAATGTTTCAGAGCCATGCAGGGCCCCTTCATCAGGCAAGTGACGTCACAGGGGCCCTGAGTCACTTTGGTCACTCTACAGAGCACCAAAGGTGATATGCAATCAGTTTACCAGTTTAACATTGCACTTTGCAGGATAGTATACATAGTATAAAAGTAAGCCAAAAGCCATGCAATCAAAATCATCCAACTTTACCAATGGTAGTTTATAAAAATATAGGGATAAATGTTATGTACACCAAATAATGCAAAAAAAGGGTTAGAGTCTTAAAAGACTTTCGGTGTTTCCATTTCCAAATTCTAAATAAATTCTAATAAATATTTTTGGAGACTAGCTACATTTCAAAACGTTTCTCATGCTTTCCTCCTGAAAATAGTTTAGTAATGTCATTACTGTATAATAAACCATTAGGCCTTATTATCTGAGATAATGGTACAGGCCAACAAGCTGCATCTATTGTGCATATTTAAAAGAAATACATTACATGCTTAGCAGAATATTAGTCCCACTCTTAGGGTGCTTGGTATGGTTCTAGGTTCTTGGACAATTCCCTGTATCAATGAGAAGCAGATTCCGATGTGATGCAGAATTCCAGGTATCATCTTCCTCCTGCCACATGAGATGTCCCCGTTTTGAAACATCCCATGAATGCAATGTTCAGCAGAGGCCTCTTCATGTCAGAGAATCAGCAGATACACGTATATCACACTGGTCATTAGTGAGCATCCTTCTCTTCCAGCTTGGCCCTCAGCACAATGAAGAGACAGGACACGAGCCATAAAACTGAAGCCCCTGTCACCTGCTGTCACCTAGGTGAGGATTTATCTAGTCCTGCACGGTCCTTTCCCTGGATGGTTATGAATAATGAATGTATAGTTCTTTTCCCCAAGCATTAATAAGACTAGAGCCAACTCAAAGAAAAAAAAACTTTCCGCCTCAAAAGACACCTTCTGCAGTCAAAATCCATTTCTAATTTCTAGCTGGGCCAGAGGGGACAAGATTATATATATATATATATATATATATATATATATATATATATATATATATATATATATATTCCAATTCTTGAAACTATATGCATTTACATTAATATAAATGATACACCATACACCACATTACAGCATTCGGTAAAATAAATTAACCAAATGCTTTCATATCTAGTCAGAGACAAATGTTGCATATAAGGATGTATGTGGGTATTGTGCACATTTATCAATTTGTGCAATTAAGATGCTTACCGTAGCTTTCTTCAATGTTAAATAATGTGTTTTTCATTAAGTTACACTCCAGCCAAAACTGAACTGTGAAATACATATAGGAGAAAAAGTTTATCTGCCCAAGGTTTTTGCACAAGTTTCTGCACAAGCTCACGACTGCTTATAATTGCCTTCTTGCTAATAACCTGTTGTTCTTCTCTTCACTTTGAAAGTGCAGCAAAGTATTTCCCAGTGGGTCTGAAGAATGGGGGGTGTCGGCATGTGACCTTCTACTGGAATGCAGTGTTTGGACCAGTGACAGACCCGAATACTGCATCCTGGGTGGACGGCACATGTTCCCACATTCTTTATTGTCCTGAATAAGCACATATTCACTTTATAAGGTAGTCTTTCAGAATGCTGTCAGTTGATCACAAGGACAAAGTCATTAACCCTGTGTAAGCTCCAGCACCTTTCTAAAAAAACCTATGCAGGGTTTACTCCTGGAGCAACAAAGCTACGGAGGATGGACTAGTAAGAAAAAGCAAAGCGAAAGAATGCCTTTAAGTGCAGTAATCCTTAGCAATCAATCAGTATTTTTCATACTACTGTAATTTACTAGTCATATGAGGTGATAAAAGCATCTATCTGACATTTTCAGTTTTGGACATTAATTTGCTACTGAACCCAGTCAGTGATACATGCTAAGTTGATGCAACAGGCTCCACTATCATTCAGTATTTTCTTACAGGGACTCATATGTATCCTATGAAATTTAATTGAGGTGGAGGTTGGGTCAAATTTAATGGCTCTTTTATTGGTTTTGAAGGCTGACCTTTTATTGTTTTTTTATTGGTTTTAAAGGTAGGACTTTACTTCTTTGCTTTTTATTGGTTTTGGAGGCAGGAATTTACATCTTTGCCTCTGCAATAACTAAATGCACAGCAAAGACAAGCCCATTGTCAACATGATTTCACAAAGCTTCAGCACAAGGATGGAGGCCTTTATTTAGCCATCCAACCATAAATCTCATTGCATTTAGCTAGAACTATTTGTCTTCTTTTGTTCTGCCAATAGGCAGGGGCATTGTGTTTGATAGTTGTATAGCGCTAAACCCCCGTAGGGGCCACCATCCACCCAAGCAACAGTCCATTTACTCTGGCTCCAATAAATAGTCTAGGGGCAGTCTTTTTGAGATCTATTACTGAAGAAACTTTAACAGGAGAGGGATTGGGGCATTTGGATACTCCAAAAGGGTTAGCAATTGTCTGTGAGAGGAAAATCTTCTCCTTTAAGCAACTGTGAATATTGGTCAGTTTAAGGCTTAACAGCTGGGGACCATGAGGCATTGGTCATTGATGTAGATCCACATCAATCACTATGCCTGAAAAAAAACGTGTAGTCAATGATGTCACATGTTCAAGTTGGGTTGGGATTCAAATCAATAACCTAGTGCTGCAAGGCAGAAGTTCTAATCACAAAGCCACTGTGCTGCTCGGTATAGTAATATGTTGCATTAAACACATGAATGGTTTGTGTGCTGCAAATCATATGACCAATAATAAAACTTTCTTCACCCAGTTTGATCAAAGCAAATATAGAAAAAAATCACTACAGCTAATGGTCAGTATATAGTCTCAGAAGGTACAGGGGAAGATGATCTACATGCATCTTAAACAGTCACCAGAAAGATACCTATGTACTATATGGTCTACTATTGAAAGTAACCTCCTGTCAATGAAGAAGTTCATCAAGCAAGGATATGTAGTGAGTTCAAGTTGGATATATAGTGATGTTCAGAAAACAACAGTGTTATCACAAAAGGAGGACACGTATCAGTTAAACCAAAAATCATAGAGGAACTACAGTGCCTTAAAAAGTATTCATACCCCTTGGCATTTCATGACATTATATTTTGTCATGTTACAACCAAAAATGTTAATGTATTTAATTGGGATTTTTCGCGATAGACCAACACAAAGTGGCACATAATTGTGAAGTGGATGGAAAATTATGAATGTTTTTGACATTTTTTTACAAATAAATATGTGAAAAGTGTGGCATGCATTTGTATTCAGCCCCCCTGAGTCCATACTTTGTAGAACCACCTTTTGCTGCAATTACAGCTGCAAGTCTTTTTGGGGATGTCTCTACCAGCTTCGGACAACTAGAGAGTAAAATTTTTGCCCATTCTTCTTTGCAAAATAGCTCAAGCTCTGTCAGATTGGATGGAGAGCGTCTGTGAACAGTAATTTTCAAGTCTTGCCACAGATTCTCAATTGGATTTAGGTCTGGACTTTGACTGAATATGCTTTGTTCTAAACCATTCCATTGTAGCTCTGGCTGTATGTTTAGGGACGTTGTTCTGCTGGAAGATGAACCTCCGCCCCAGTCTCAAGTCTTTTAGTTACATAGTAAGGTTGAATAAAGACACCAGTCCATCCAGTTCAACCTGAGTGAGTGTCTACAATTGTCCCTATCCCTATACATTGTGTCTCATTAAGATGCTCATCTATTATTATTATTTTTATTTAAGGTCAATTTACACAGCACTCCACACATACAGTGGGGCAAAAAAGTATTTAGTCAGCCACCAATTGTGCAAGTTCTCCCACTTAAAAAGATGAGAGAGGCCTGTAATTGTCATCATAGGTATACCTCAACTATGAGAGACAAAATGTGGAAACAAATCCAGACAATCACATTGTCTGATTTTTGAAAGAATTTATTTGCAAATTATGGTGGAAAATAAGTATTTGGTCAATATCAAAAGTTCATCTCATTGCTTTGTTATATATCCTTTTTTGGCAATGACAGAGGTCAAACATTTTCTGTAAGTCTTCACAAGGTTATCACACACTGTTGCTGGTATGTTGCCCTATTCCTCCATGCAGATCTCCTCTGGAGCAGTGATGTTTTGGGGCTGTCGCTGGCCAACATGGACTTTCAACTCCCTCCAAAGGTTTTCTATGGGGTTGAGATCTATAGACTGGCTAGGCCACTCCAGGACCTTGAAATGCTTCTTACAAAGCCACTCCTTCGTTGCCCGGGCGGTGTGTTTGGGATCATTGTCATGCTGAAAGACCCAGCCACATTTCATCTTCATTGCACTTGCTGATGAGAGGAGGTTTCCACTCAAAATCTCACAATACATGGCCCCATTCATTCTTTCATGTACATGGATCAGTTGTCCTGTTCCCTTTGCAGAGAAACAGCCCCAAAGCATGATGTTGCCACCCCCATGCTTCACAGTAGGTATGGGGTTCTTTGTTTGCAACTCAGCATTCTCTCTCCTCCAAACACGGCAAGTTGTGTTTCTACCAAACAGTTCTACTTTAGTTTCATCTGACCATTTGACATTCTCCCAATCCTCTTCTGGATCATCCAAATGCTCTCTAGCAAACCTCAGACGGGCCCGGACATGTACTTGCTTAAACAGGGGCACACGTCTGGCACTGCAGGATATGAGTCCCTGGTGGCGTAGTGTGTTACTGATGGTAGCCTTTGTTACGTTGGTCCCAGCTCTCTGCAGGTCATTCACTAGGTCCCCCTGTGTGGTTCTGGGATTTTTGCTCACCGTTCTTGTGATCATTTTGACCCCACGGGTTGAAATCTTGCATGGAGCCTCAGATCGAGGGAGATTATCAGTGGTCTTGTATGTCTTCCATTTTCTAATTATTGCTCCCACAGTTGATTCCTTCACACCAAGCTGCTTGCCTATTGCAGATTCAGTCTTCCCTGCCTGGTGCAGGTCTACAATTTTGTTTCTGGTGTCCTTCGACAGCTCTTTGGTCTTCACCATAGTGGAGTTTGGAGTGTGACTGTTTGAGGTTGTGGACAGGTCTCTTTTATACTGATAACAAGTTCAAACAGGTGCCATTAATACATGTAATGAGTGGAGGACAGAGGAGCCTCTTAAAGAGGAAGATACAGGTCTGTGAGAGCCAGAAATCTTGCTTGTTTGTAGGTGACCAAATACTTATTTTCCACCATAATTTGCAAATAAATTCTTGCAAAAATCAGACAATGTGATTGTCTGGATTTGTTTCCACATTTTGTCTCTCATAGTTGAGGTATACCTATGATGACAATTACAGGCCTCTCTCTCATCATTTTAAGTGGGAGAACTTGCACAATTGGTGGCTGACTAAATACTTTTTTGCCCCACTGTACATTGCACACTCACATTGGTCCCTACCCTCAAGGAGCCCACAATCCAAAGTCGCCAACTCACATTCATATACTAGGGCCAATTTATTTTGGACAGAAGCCAATTAACCTACCAGCATACCTTGGGAGTGTGGGAGGAAATCGAAGTACCCGTAGAAAACCCACGCAGGCACAGGGAGAACATGCAAACTCCAGGCAGGTAGTGTCATGGTTGGGATTTGAACCAGTGACCCTTTTTACTGCTAGGCGAGAGTGCTACCCACTACACCACTGTGCTGCCGACTTTTGCAGACTCTATCAGGTTTTCTTTCCATTCATCTTCCCATCAACTCTGACCAGCTTCCCTGCCCCTGCTGAAGAAAAGCATCCCCACAACATGATAATGCCACCACCATGTTTCACGGTGGGGATGGTGTGTTCAGGGTGATGTGCAGTGTTCGTTATAGAGTTTTGCTTTTAGGCCAAAAGTTCAATTTTGGTCTCATCTGACCAGAGCACCTTCTTCCACATGGCTTCTCGCAAATGGGACTTCTTATGGCTTTCTTTCAACAATGGCTTTCTTCTTGCTACTCTTCCAAAAAGGCCAGATTTGCGGAGTGCACAACTAATAGTTGTACTGTGGACAGATTCTCCCACCTGAGCTAATGCTCTCCTTGCCAGGCCTGTCAGCTTAGGTGGACAGGCATGTCTTGGTAGATTTGCATTTGTGCCATTTTTCCATTTTTGGATGATGGAATGAACAGTGCTCTGTGAGATGCTCAAAGCTTGGGATATTTTTTTAATACCTAACCCTGCTTTAAACTTCTCCACAACTTTATCCCTGACCTGTGTGGTGTGTTCCTTGGTCTTCATGATTCTGTTTGTTCACTAAAGCTCTCTAACAAACCTCCATGGACTTCACAGAACAGCTGTATTTATACAGAGATTACCTTACACACAGGTGAACTCTATTTACTAATTAGGTGACTTCTAAAGGCACATGGTTCCACTAGATTTTAGTTAGGGGTATCAGAGTAAAGAGTGCTGAATACAAATGCATGCCACACTTTTAAGATATTTATTTGTAAAAAAATTGAAAATCATTTATCATTTTCCTTCCACTTCACAACTATGTGCCACTTTGTGTTGGTCTAGCACATAAAATCCCAATCAAATACATTTATGTTTTTGGTTGTAACATGACAAAATGTGGAAAATTTCAAGGGGTATGAATACTTTTTCAAGGCACTGTATATCAGCTGAAGTGTTTAATACTGTGTAGTCAGGTGCTGGGCTCCAGCAATCTGAGAAAGAGACATTGCCTTTTATTCTACTCTACTGAGATACTGTGTTTATGCTGCACAATTATCCTCCGGCCAGCCGGGGGAGTGCTAAAGCCAAGCAAGCCTATAGACTTCTATATAGAGAGCTGAGAATCCTGGGAGTTTTAGTCTGAGAGGACAACCATATGATGGGGCCAATTGACTTCTTACACTACAAATCCCCATAGGCACTGTGCAGTAGGAGGAGTGAGGGATGATTTTTTACTAAACTGCCAGGGAAAGTTCTTCCTCTTGGCAACAAGGGAGTTAGAGAGAGAGAGCACCTCAGTCTGAATATTCGCCTGACAGCAGGAGACCATACCAGCAGAGATCTGAGACTGGGAGTAGGGACACCTGGGGGCAGTGCAGCTATTCTGACTCCGATTGTTGTGAAGCGATTTTCCCTTGTGAGACCTCTATGCCTGGCCTGTATAAGCAGATATACCGTATTTATCGGCGTATAACACGCGCCAGCGTATAACACGCACCCCAAGTTTAGGAGGGAATTATAAGGAAAAAAATGTCCATGTGATGCCTTTCAGCTTTTACAGTGATGATCTGCAGCTTTCTGTGTCCATTTGCAGCCTTGCTCAGGCTGCAGTTAAACTGCAGTGACTTTTCATTGTCACTGCAGTTTGAAAATGGCGCCGCCGGCACCAAAATACACAGAGCCGGTCCTCGGCTCTTCTCGGCGGCTCTCGTTCACTTTCGGCTCCACTCGTAGTCCCGCCCAGGATGGGCGTGACTGTGAGCGGAGCTATCCGAACCTAGCCGAGTACACTCGGCTAGGTTCGGGTGGCGCTCGAGTGAAGCCGAAAGTGGCCGAGAACCGGCTCTGTGTATTTCGGCGCCGGCGACGCCATTTTCAAATCGCAGTCGGCGATTTTGAAGATCAGTCAGCGGGGGATCGCAGGTGATCGGCGTATAACACGCAACCGTGATTTTAAGAGGAAAAAAGTGCGTGTTATACGGTAATCACTGAGGACAATCCTCATCAGATAGCTTGAACTCACCAATATCGATTTCCATCCACAGATGCTTTATTTTGAACATCATGTTACAGCAGATGACAGGATACAAACAGATGAACAGGTTGTGGTATTTATGCGGTCAAAAGATGATACTGTCTGTAGCTTACAATGGAGAATACATGTGCCCTACTACATGTGGCTTGTTAACTGCATAGTTGACACAGGAAGTACAAACACAGGAAGAAGGGTGGAGCATTACATTCAAAGGAAGTGTGTCATAACATAAGGGAAAAATAAACTTGAGAGACAAGTGCATTACCACAAAGGGTCACTAGATGGCAGCATGTAAACTAAACATAAAAGTCCATAGAAAATGGTTAGGAAAACAATATATATAAATTCTATGCCCTGTTGGGGCAGCTCACTCCCCTTCTGGCATTGGTAAATGTCACTATATATATCAGAACGGTAGTGATACAACTGCGAATAACAACAGTATAATTTGCTGGATGTCTTAAAGACCTGAAAGACATAAAGAACATGCATATAATGCAAAAACAACAACTATTAATTCAAGGCTTCAAGATATGTCAACTTAAGTCCAAGACACTTTCTTCTTGAAGTTGCAGATAGGATCCAGCAGAGTAGTCAAACAAGTTCATTCTCCAAAGGGTAAGAGCAGAATAAGTTCATTGATAGGTCCGATGAAGGTCTTTACAGTCCCTTGTCTTGAAACCTTCACCTCCACCTTGCGTACCTTACCGTCATCACTAGGAACGCTCTTTACAATAAGTCCCATGGGCCATTCAATTCTTTCAGCTTGCTAGTCCTTAAGCAGAAC
The DNA here is from genome assembly GCF_042186555.1 of Aquarana catesbeiana. Classification (NCBI taxonomy): domain Eukaryota; kingdom Metazoa; phylum Chordata; class Amphibia; order Anura; family Ranidae; genus Aquarana; species Aquarana catesbeiana. The sequence goes on along the minus strand of NC_133330.1, from coordinate 198,042,554 downwards.
AAGATCTCCAACTTGTATGTTAGGGTTCAGGTGTTGCCATTTCCTACGTCCTTGCAGAGTAGAAAGATACTCCATCTTCCAACGATTCCAGAAGCAGTTGGCGAGGTGTTGTACTCGCTTCCACTGGTCATAGCACAGGTTTCCTGCTTTAAAGTTTCCAGGTGGAACAGGAACAGACCAAAGCTTCTGGGTAAGAAGAGTAGCTGGAGTAAGGATAGTTGGGGTCTCTGGATCTTTGGACACTGGAACAAGTGGTCTTGAATTGATTAGGGCAGATGCCTCTGCCAGGAAAGTAGTTAGAATCTCGTGGGTAAGTCTTGTGGAGTTAAAGTCCATAATCATAGAATCCAATATTTTACGTGTGATACCTATCATTCTCTCCCATGAGCCACCCATGTGGGAAGAATGAGGAGGATTGAAAATCCATGTACAGCCTTTTTCAGCTAACAGGTCTTGGATTGGCCTAGAGTTGAGCTGTAGCTATCGACAGGCTCCAATGAAATTAGTTCCACAGTCAGATCTTAGTGTCTTGACTGGTCCTCTGATGGCTAGGAATCGTCTTAGAGCATTGATAAAACTTGAAGCATCCATAGATTCTATTACTTCAATGTGTACTGCATGCACACTCATGCAAATGAACAGTACTGCCCATTGTTTGGTATTTGCTTGGCCACCTTGAGTTCTGCGGGCTGTTACTATCCATGCCCCCAAGACATCCAGACCAACATGAGTGAAAGGTGGGTCAGTACTTAACCTGTCAGCTGGCAAATCTGACATTTGCTGTTGCTGGTGTTTCCCTCTCAGTTTGCGGCACTGAACACAGTTGTGTAGTGTAGCTGTGATCTATCTTTTTGCTCCTAAAATCCAAAGGCCTGCAGCTCTTACGGCACCCTCTGTGAAGTGTCTACCTTGGTGCTTAACCCCTTCATGGTAGTGCCGTATGAGCAAAGTGGTGATGTGATGGCGAGCAGGTATAATGAGGGGATTCTGTTCTTGCTCACTCAACTCAGCCTTGTTTAAACGTCCACCAACCCTTAACATACCATGATTGTCAATGAATGGATTCAGGTTGGCAATTGGGCTGTTTTTTGCAATGTCCCTCTTGTCACGGATACATTTAATTTCTGAGCCAAAGACACTCTGTTGTACACTTCGTATTATGATCAGTTCACCTTCAGCAATGTCTTTTGCAGAAAGAAGCTTTTGGCACACGTGCCAACCTTGACAGTGAGCATCTGTGGGCTTTGTGTGGAAGCAATCTGCAATATGAACTAACCTTGCGATGGTGCGTATAAGCCTTCTCCACTTGGAGAAACGTTCAAAGCGTTGACAGCCCAAGGCGAGTCTTTGTTCAGTTCTGGTGATGAGGGTTTTAACTTCAGGACGAATCTCTGGATCCTTGTCAGGTTCTAGAAGGCTGAAGACATCAGCTGTGCTTTCTTCTGGATGATCCAGCGGGAATTCAGGCCCTGTTAACCAAGAAGAAATTGCGCAGACACTTGCAGACACTGGCCTGGTGGCATGATCTTGTGTCCTTTTGAGCAGGTCTATGGCTTCTTCGTCTGTAGGTAAAGACTTAAGTCCGTCGTCCACGTAGAAGTCTCTCTCAACGAAGTGTCGAGCATCTTCGCCATACTCCTCTTCCCCTTCAAGGGCAGTCCTTCGTAAACCGTATGTTGCAACAGCGGGTGAGGGACTATTTCCGAAAACATATACCTTCATGCGGTATTCAATCATCTCATTGTCCATGTTGTTGTCACGGTGCCACAGAAACCTTAGGAGGTTCCTATGGTCTTCACGCACAGTGAAGCAATGAAACATTTGTTCAATGTCAGCAGTTATGGCAACTGGCTCTCTTCTGAATCTCATAAGTACACCTACAAGGTTGTTGGTCAGGTTTGGACCAGTGAGAAGAACATCGTTCAGGGATACGCCTTGATGCTTGGCAATGCAGTCAAATACTACCCTGATTTGCTTTGGCTTATGTGGATGATACACTCCGAAGAAAGGCAAGTACCAGCACTCATCGTGTCTTTGAAGTGGTGGAGCTGGTTCGTCATGATCATTGTCAAAGATCCTTTTCATAAAGGTGATGAAATGGTCCTTCATTTCAGGCCTGTTCTTTAGTGTTCATTGAAGTGAGTTGAATCTGGATAGAGCCTGTTTATGATTGGTTGGGAGTTTAACCCTTGCAGCACGAAGAGGTAATGGTGCAAACCAGCTGTTAGACTCATCCTGGAAGAACTCTTTGTCCATTATTTTGATGAACTCTCAGTCTTCGACTGACAAGGCTATTTTGTTGTCATCGCTTGTAGTACAAAACACTGTGGTACCTAGGTTGTAAATTACAAATATTAGGAGTGACATCAGGTACTTGGATGATGTCAAGAGTCTTCTCTTTTACTTCATAATGGCGAGGGCACTGTTTGAAGTGGGATGCATGTCCATTTCCTAACATGTAAGTTTTGAAGGAGTGGATCTCGGATGACGTACGCATACTATCCAAGCATACGTTGGCCACGATTACCCAGCCTAGGTCAAGTTTTTGTGCGTAAGGGGCATCATCGGGTCCATTGCACTGCTTGCGTACTTTATGTACTCTGAGAATGTCTCTTCCTAGCAAGATCAAGATTTCAGCATTCATGTACATCAGGTACTTGGATGATGTCAAGAGGCTTCTCTTTTACCTCATAATGGCGAGGGCACTGTTTGAAGTAGGATGCACGTCCATTTCCTAACATGTAAGTTTTGAAGGAGTGGATCTCGGATGATGTACGCATACTATCCAAGCATACGTTGCCCACGATTACCCAGCCTAGGTCAAGTTTTTGTGCGTAAGGGGCATCATCGGGTCCATTGCACTGCTTGCGTACTTTATGTACTCTGAGAATGTCTCTTCCTAGCAAGATCAAGATTTCAGCATTCATGTCCATTGCAGGAATTTCATTAACAAGGTGGCTCAAGTGAGGATGGTGATATGCTGCCTCTGGAGTAGGAATTTCTTCCCTTTCGTCTGGTATCTGGTCACACTCGACTAATGTTGGTAGGGGTATGCCCTCTCCCCTTTGATATGAAAGACCATGAACCCATCGGCCCTTCTGCCGAAAGTCTCTTCACGACCAGAACAGGTTCTGAGAGTATACGGTGATGAGTGTCCCTCTATACCAAAGATCTCAAAGAATTTAGGCTTAACCAAGGATCTGTTGCTCTGTTCATCTATTATGGCATACATCCTAATAGCTTGCTCAGGTTGACCCTTTGGGTATATCTTGACTAGGCATATCTTTGCACAGCATTTGTTATCTAAGCTTTCTCCACAGACTTCTGTGCATGAAGAAGAAACGTTAGCTGTGGCTGGAGCATCACCTTGTTACTCCCCACCATGACTTGAGACAGAGCTGGAGGTAGGAGGCTGCTGTGAATTGTCTGAGGGTGGACCCGGATGCATAGCTGTAACATGTCTGTCGCTACTGCATTCTGTGCACTTGATGACAACTTTACAGTCTTTAGCAAAATGTCCATAACAAGCACAGCACCTGTAGCATATTCAGAGTTTCTGAAGAATCTCCCTACGCTCTTGTAACGTCTTTGCCCTAAGCCCACCACATTTCTTTAGGGGGTGAGGCTTCTTGTGAATAGGGCACTGACGGTTAGGGTCTTTATCTCTGTCACCCAAATCGCTCTGGTGAGCAGGAGAGGATACGGATGGTGAGATGTCTGTCCTTTTAACAGATATTGCTCTATTAAAGTCTCTGTGTTTAGCTGCTATGTTATCATACCTTGATGAAGATGATGATGATAAAGCAGGTAAGTTGGGTTCAATGAAGCTGAAGCTGGGATCGTTTCTTGTCCAGGCTTGATCGCTGATGAACCTGCAAAAATATGCGAATGGAGGAAAAGATACATTATAGTCTCTTTTGTACCTTGAGCCCTGTTGTGCCCATTTCTCTTGCAGGCCATATGGCAGTTTAGACACCACTGGATTGACACCATGAGCAGTGTCCAGGAAGCTTAGTCCAGTTAGACGTGGGTCTGTCTTTGCCAACTGCAGCTCCATGAGAAGATCACTCAGATCTTGGAGCTTGCGGTAGTCTTTGTTCCCTACTTTTTGGAAGTTTTGCAGTCTCTTGAATAGAGCGCTTTCTATGGCTTCAGAGCTACCATAGGCTTTCTCAAGTCTTGCCCATGCAGGAACAAGACCTGCATCTGGGTAGTCAACATGCACTGTTCTCAGTCTTTTAACACAATCTGCAGATTCCGGCCCCAGCCACTTTATGAGCAAATCAAGTTCCTCCTTGGTATTAAGGTTGAGATCAGCAATGGCAGCTTTGAAGGTTAATCTCCAGGCCCTGTAGCTCTCTGGACAGTCGTCAAACCTTGAGAGGGTAGTGTTAATGAGCTCATGGCGTACCACATATCTGGCAAAGTCATTCAACTTGTAACTTGTGGAACCCCTCGGGTGTGAAAGTTCTCTGGTGAAGTAGGGTGAGGTTTACCAGGATGAAATGATGTTGCACGAGCGTTTAACTGTGGTGTAGTCCCTAAGGCTTGTCCTGGCTGTGGCTTGAGCTGCGGCTTGTCACTGGAAGTCACCTTGTTGTCAGCAAGAGGTGATGCGGTTTGCTGCATAGATGCACTTGTATTGTACACTTGAAGAGGCTCAGGCATTTGGAGCTGAGAGGTCTCTGTGTTGAGAACCAGAACAGTGTTGTTAGTAGGAAGTACAGGAGATGACTCTGTATCATTGCAAACACTATGCTTTAGTACATATTCACTGGTGCGTTCAACTGGGTCTTGCAGTTCTGCTGGGATGTAACAGTCTGAGTTAACACTTTCTCCCATCACTTGTTCAAGGACTCTCAGCCTTGCTAGGGCAGCTGCTTCTTCCTTTTCCATTTGCAGAATCTTTAATTGGGAATCTGCCTCTGCTTGTTGGGCATCTGCCTCTGCTTGTTGAGCTTTCATCTTTGCTTCTGTTTCTGCTTGTTGAGCTTTCATCTTTGCTTCTGTTTCTACTTGTTGAGCTTTTATCTTTGCCTTTCGTGTTTCTATTTCTGCTTCCCTTCTGGTAAAGGAGCTTTGCACTTTTTTTGCTTCCGCATCAGCACGGGCTTCTATTAACTTATCGCTTAATGTTGAACTTCTGGAGCGAGAGGATCTAGAAGAGCGTGTAGTGTGCTTGGCTGATGTGGATCTGTGAGATCTGGTCTCCTGCAGTTGAGCAATGCGGAGTCCTGCCTTACACTGGGCCTTTTGCACTAAGAGATCCCTTTGTTGGTTTAATGCAACAGCCCTGGTCAGTTCTGCTGAGGAGTCCTCTATATTACAGTCCTGCAAGAAAGCTGTGTATTTTGGAAATAGCCGCTGGTAGCGTTCGTACGCGGCAGATAAGTGTTCTATAGAGTCTCTTATTTCAGCTGGTCGATCATTAAAGTGTGACAAAACTGACATGCAGTGTGAAGTTCTGTCCCATAAGTCTGACAGATTGCTGGAGAACTCATCTCTAGTGGCTTCATAGTTTTCTCTGAGTTTCTGTGTTGGTTTTATTGTACGTTTGGGTCTTACACTCTGATCGGCAATATCTGCAGAATTTGCTCCCTGTACATCTGCGGGTTCAGAGGCATTATGAATCTGTGTTGGTTCAGCCACAAAAGGGTGCTCAGAGTCTTGTGTAGACATTTTTTCACGTTTTTGCAAAAAATGTTACTGTCTCTTTAAGAAGACGAACAGCAGCTTAGACAGGTGGGGTAACACAGTTCAATGCAGAGAAACAGTTTTTAACATTCACATGAGGTGCAGTAAGCTTGTGCGACCATGTGCTTCACAAGATGGCGGATGGCACTGAGCTTGATTGCAGATCAGGCACACACATGTTCACAGCAGGCTGTAGGAATTCTATACATCTTTTGACTATTCTGACTCCGATTGTTGTGAAGCGATTTATCCCTTGTGAGACCTCTATGCCTGGCCTGTATAAGCAGATATAATCACTGAGGACAATCCTCATCAGATAGCTTGAACTCACCAATACCGATTTCCATCCACAGATGCTTTATTCTGAACATCAGGTTACAGCAGATGGCAGGATACAAACAGATGAACAGGTTGTGGTATTTATGCGGTCAAAAGATGATACGTTCTGCAGCTTACAATGGAGAATACATGTGCCCTGCTACATGTGGCTTGTTAACTGCATAAATGACACAGGAAGTACAAACATAGGAAAAAGGGTGGAGCATTACATTCAAAAGAAGTGTGTCATAACATAAGGGAAAAATTAACTTGAGAGACAAGTGCATTACCACAAAGGGTCACTAGATGGCAGCATGTAAACTAAACATAAAAGTCCATAGAAAATGGTTAGGAAAACAATATATATAAATTCTATGCCCTGTTGGGGCAGCACAGCAGCACTGCCCATATTACAGCATTTAAACTGTTGCCATAGGGTAACTGGAGCATCCACTCACTTTCTGCTTCCCACCGCTGATCAGCGGAGGCCTTTGGGGAGAGACCAAGTGTGAGGTTACCGCAGCATCCCAGGGACTATTCGCCTATTTCTGATACTGCTACTAGGGACTGAGCCACTGAAAACAGACACCAAGTGTACCCAGTCCATACTGCACTCTATACTACACTTATTCCAAATCTAGACTGCATTTATACCATCCCTATACCACATCATACCAAACCTTTACTGCATCTAAACCAGATCTACCTTGCACCTGGCAGAAACTACAGTGCCTTGCAAAAGTATTCACCCCCTTGGCTTTTTACCTATTTTGTTACATTACAGACTTTAGTTTAATGTTTTTTCATCTGAATTATATGTGATGGATCAGAACACAATAGTCTAAGTTGGCGAAGTAAAATTAGAAAAATATATGCATAAAACTATTTTTCAGAAATAAAAAAATAATTGGTATGTGTGTGTGTATTCACCCCCTTTGTTATGAAGCTCATAAAAAGCTCCGGTGCAACCAATTACCTTCATAAGTCACATAATTAGTGAAATGATGTCCACCTGCGTGCAATCTAAGTGTCACATGATCTGTCATTACATATACACACCTTTTTGAAAGGCCCCAGAGGCTGCAACACATAAGCAAGAGCCACCACTAACCAAACACTGCCATGAAGTCCAAGGAACTCTCCAAACAAGTAAGGGACAATGTTGTTGAGAAGTACAAATCAGAATTAGGTTACAAAAAAATATCCAAATCTTTGATGATCCCTAGGGGCACCATCAAATCTATCATAACCAAATGGTAGGAACATGGCACAACAGCAAACCTGCCAAGAGACAACCACACACCAAAACTCATGGACCGGGCAAGGAGGGCATTGATCAGAGAGGCAGCACAGAGACCTAAGGTAACCCTGGAGGAGCTGCAGAGTTCCACAGCAGAGACTGGAGTATCTGTACATAGGACGACAATAAGCCGTACACTCTATAAAGTTGGGCTTTATGGCAGAGTGGCCATTATTTTTAGCAAAAAACAAAATGGCACGTTTTGAGTTTGCGAAAAGGCATGTGGGAGACTCCCAAAATGTATGGAGGAAGGTGCTCTGGTCTGATGAGACTAAACTTGGACTTTTTGGCCATCAAAGAAAATGCTATGTCTGGCACAAACCCATCACATCACATCACCCAAAGAACACCATCCCCACAGTGAAACATGGTGGTTGCAGTATCATGCTGTGAGGATGTTTTTCAGCAGTCGGGACTGGGAAACTGGTCAGGGTGGAGGGAAAGATGGATGGTGCTAAATACAGGGATATTCTTGAGCAAAACCTGTACAACTCTGTGTGTGATTTGAGGCTAGGACGGAGGGTCACCTTCCAAGAGGACAATAACCCCAAACACACTGCTAAAGCAACACTTGAGTGGTTTAAAGGGAAACATGTAAATGTGTTGGAATGGCCTAGTCAAAGCCCAGACCTCAATACAATAGAAAATCTGTGGTCTGACTTAAAGATTACTGTTCACAAGTGCAAACCATCCAACTTGAAGGAGCTGGAGCAGTTTTGCAAGGAAGAATGGGCAAAAATCGAAGTGGGTAAGATGTTGCAAGCTCATAGAGACTCATCCAAAGCGACTTGGAGCTGTGATAGCCGCAAAAGGTGGCTCTACAAAGTATTGACTTTAGGGGGGTGAATAGTTATGCACAATGACTTTTTCTGTTATTCTGTCCTATTTGTTGTTTGCTTCACAATAAAACAAACAAAAAAAATCTTCAAAGTTGTGGGCATGTTCTGTAAATTAAATGATGCAAATCCTCAAACAATCCCTGTTAATTCCAGGTTGTAAGGCAACAAAACACGAAAAATACCAAGGGGGTGAATACTTTTGCAAGGCAAAATGCCCCTCCCCCCACCATCCTCCTTTTCTTTTGGACAGTGCATACCCAGTTGGTCTAGGAGTAGCATTGCTTCCATAAATGCACTCTGTATAGTTCCAGCATTCGGTAGATTAAACTTTACTACTGCTTACTGCTGCCCTTGAGGTGGCCTTGCTATTGTTTTTGCTGATCTGGACACCAAATGCTATCTTACGCCTAGTCTTTACTATCAAAGAATATGTTACCCAAACATTTCATATTTCTGATATGTGCCTGCTGCACCATGTACTTGTATGAGATAGTATCCTGTTCTATTTGTATTACTTCCTTTGTGGGGAATACCTGGTGTTCCTGCTAGTCCCTCTGCTTTCCTTTTATAAACTGACCACACTAGGCATGAGGGTACAGCATGCTTTCCTCCAATGATTATACTTGTTCTGACATGCAACCCCAAAGCCATTCACTGGGAATACCAGTGTTCTGCTGTTTTCTTTTCCCTTAGCTCTCTGAGCTCCTTATGCAGCTGAGAACACAGGTTATGTGGTCACTTCTAAAAAAAAGGAAAAAAAAAACATATTATATTGTTTTTTTTTTTATATTTATACACACACGTTTTACCTTTCATTTCTATTTTAAACTGAATGGGTTGTTTTACAAGGCGATGGTTCACAAAAACTTTAATCAATGCTAAATTTTGTTATTACCATTGTTAATTCATCTTGCCTAGCTACCAACCATAGTGGGCGATAATACACTAAGTTTACATTTATTACCTGGTTTGGTGCCTGTTTTCTTTGACATAGTGCTACTGCTGGGTAGTAAGATTGCTTTTAGTGTTTTCCTGTGATATTGTATGTTTGTAGAAAGAATAAAAGCTAGGAAAGTGGGACTTTTGGGGCACACAGGTATTTAAACTATGAAAAAGTAGAAATGGTTTTTAAATTTTATTAACTTAAAATTACAAAAATGGACAAATTTGTTTAAAAACAATACAATATGCATATAACAGCCGTATTACATATAACAGGTGGGTCCTCCCCTGCATAACTTGTCTAAAACCCTGCTAACAATACATAAAGTCCAACATTCAATTAGAAAAAGGAAAGAAACCTTCCCCAATCGGTTACAGTTTCTGAATGTGGAGATGAAGTTGGGTTGAATTGCAGGTATAGTGATCCACTTAAAATGCTCTTTATATGCTCTACATGTTTCGCGTTGTGAAACGCTTCTTCAGGAGCTAAAGGTAGTTCTGCTGAATGCATGTAGAAGAGAATATAACAATAAGAACATATACATTGTATTTCAAAAATCAAAACAAAGTATACATTGATATAATAAAAGATAACATTTCCACCCTTTGCAGTGAACCATGGATAATGACCCCATGAAGGAAAAAGTGGTCTTACGGGTGCCAACGGTACAACCCGGTGACTGGGGAGGCCATTTAAGTGACACAGATGATGCCTATATAAGTATGTAAAGAGAATTTTATGTAACTAATAAGATATATATCAAAAAATGTAGATGTCAATGAAGGTCATCATTAATATATGGGATATAGATATCTGGTATTGACCAGTCACCTTACACTTATTATAGTTATCGAGCCAGTACCAGTAGAGCATCTCTGTGAGGGAAAGCAAGAAGAATAGAATGAGTAACAAATATATGGAAAAATATGTAAATGTCAAACAAGGAATGAACACGTGCAACTAGCACAAGTTTCCAATACCTCACAGCCTCCCTAAATATGTCACTGTTGCCCAATTGCTACGGAAAAACATTTGGGTCATTATAAAGTATTAGGATGGGGGACAGAATCAGGAAGTGGCTGATAATGATTTGGGGCTGAAAAATCCTGTAGCGTTAAACGAACAGAGTGTAAATAGATAGCATCAATTTTAATCATAGCTTACCATCTATACTTGATAATAAACGATTACAGTTGTAGTCATGCTGGTAGTAAAGCAAGCAATCAATTGATTGCAAAAAGGAGCTGGTTGTGTATATGGGATGTATCAGGAACACCAGAAAAAAATGGTTACTAAATTTTCATCTCATCACCATGACATTAGAAAAATTATGAATACACATTGGCATCTCTTGCTAGAAGACCCAATTTTGAGTAAATACATCAATACACAGCCAGAATTAATATTTAGACGTGTCGAGCCACTATAACACTCCTAGCTTACCCGCATCTAAGATGCCAAGGGGGACATCGCCCTGCGGCAATTGTACTTTTTATCCTTGGATAATGCCTGGACACCCTATCTCACTCCCCAACGGTGAGATTTATTACCTCAAATTTTCGGTCACACGCAGCACACAGGGGGTGGTGTACCTTATGACCTGTGTATGTGGAGCTTTTTATGTAGGGAAGACAGCCAGACAGTTAAGACAGAGAATTAATGATCACATATACTACTCAGGAAACGGTAAAATGCTCACGCCTATCAGCAGACACCTTGACCTATATCACCGTTTTGATACCTCGTCTGTTTTTTTCACTGTTCTGGCCGTCATCCCTAAAAGCCCTAGAGGGGGTGAATGGGACAAGTTTATATTGCAGAAGGGGACTCTGTGGATCGAGCGCCTGAATGCTACCAAAGCACCAGGACTAAACGAATCTCAATCATACAGACCATTCCTCTAAACATTACAGTTCCAAACTCCCTAATGTACATCCATCAGCACACAGATACACAACTAATAACTCTAGGTACAACTCTATAGCTCAACTTGAAAGTTATTAAATATTCTTCCCCAATTTCCAATCAATATTAAATTCCAAGATCAACATAACCTAATCATTTATTTTGACATTATGACTGTTTATGTAATTACTATGTATATTTTTTTTAAATTGTTATACCCTAAATAAACTAAAAAGTTCTTACATAATATATTGTCTATGTATATGTATATCTGGTTATCTTTTCCCCCTTTTGCCTTGGTTCCATGGCAATTCCCCTGGTGGTGATCTCCTGGGGGGCACTATGGGTTTTGCCCGGGTGAGCTCCACTGCATAGCGCCGCACATCCGGTTCTATCCTCTGACCGGATGTGCGGCGATTGACGGGGACACAGGGACCCTTTTAGGTTCCCCATTCTGTCCCCGCCTCTGCTGCTGTGGCATTGGCCGAGCGCCGCCTTATTGCTGCGCTCAACCCGATGCATATGCTGGAGCTGAGAATTCTCTCTTCTGCCGTTCTTGCGTCGAATGACTGCTGCGTCGTTGTGGCGGTGTTCGACGCGTGTGCAGTAGTCAGCAGTTAGGCCGAGAGACGCTGTGCTCTCACGAGCTGGCGTCTTCCGGTCGGGGACCCTATTTAAGGACACACCATTGCCTCATTTGTGGTTAATGGACGCTACCTTAATCTGAAGTAATACCAGACCCCGCACTGTCTCCTAGCCAACCACAGGTAAGCCTGCATACAGCCCAATTTTAAATCTATCGCCTACATCATTTTTTAACTAACGCTGACATGCCGCTCATGCATAGCGCTACTCTTTTAATTTATATTATCATCTCTTTATATTAGAACTACGGAGCGCTGTAGCCAATACTTACCTGCAAGGCTTTCTACGGGTTTTTACTCTCCAAGACTTGGGGTGTTTCTGGTGTTCTTGATACGTCCCATATACACAACCAGCTCCTTTTTGCAATCAATTGATTGCTTGCTTTACTACCAGCATGACTACAGCTGTAATCGTTTATTATCAAGTATAGATGGTAAGCTATAATTAAAACTGATACTATCTATTTACACTCTGTTCATTTAACTCTACAGGATTTTTCAGCCCCAAATCATTATCAGCCACTTCCTGATTCTATCCCCCATCCTAATACTTTATAATGACCCAAATGTTTTTCCGTAGCAATTGGGCAACAGTGGCATATTTAGGGAGACTGTGAGGTATTGGAAACTTGTGCTAGTTGCACATGTGTTCATTCCTTATTTGACATTTCCATATTTTTCCATATATTTGTTACTCATTCTATTCTCCTTGCTTTCCCTCACAGAGATGCTTTACTGGTACTGGCTCGATAACTATAATAAGTGTAAGGTGACTGGTCAATACAAGATATCTATACCCCATATATTAATGATGACCTTCATTGACATCTACATTTTTTGATACATATCTTATTAGTTACATAAAATTCTCTTTACATACTTATATAGGCATCATCTGTGTCACTTAAATGGCCTCCCCAGTCACCGGGTTGTACCGTTGGCACCCGTGAGACCACTTTTTCCTTCATGGGGTCATTTTCCATGGTTCATTGCAAAGGGTGGAAATGTTATCTTTTATTATATCAATGTATACTTTGTTTTGATTTTTGATATATAAATTGAATATGTTCTTATTGTTATATTCTCTTCTACATGCATTCAGCAGAACTACCTTTAGCTCCCGAAGAAGCGTTTCACAACGCGAAACATGTCAAGCATATAAAGAGCACTTTAAGTGGATCACTATACCTGCAATTCAACCCAACTTCGTCTCCACATTCAGAAACTGTAATCGATTGGGGAAGGTTTCTTTCCTTTTTCTAATTGAATGTTGGACTTTATGTATTGTTAGCAGGGTTTTAGACAACTTATGCAGGGGAGGACCCACCTGTTATATGTAATACGGCTGTTATATGCATATTGTATTGTTTTTAAACAAATTTGTCCATTTTTGTAATTTCAAGTTAATAAAATTTAAAAACCATTTCTACTTTTTCATAGTTTAAATACCTGTGTGCCCCCAAAGTCCCACTTCCCTAGCTTTTATTCTTTCCACATAAATTTTAGGGACATTGGCACATGTTCTCGAGAGTACCTACAGTGTCACCCTGTTTTTAGGTACCAAATTAACTAGGACCTGTTTTGCAATTGTATGTTTGTACACTCAACCTGGTGTGTCAGAGGGGCTGAGGTTTTTTGAAAAGGTTGAGACAAAGAACAGAGGACCCATCCTAATCAGCAGTTCCAACGGGGATAGCACTACAACTGTCAAAGAGGAACAACATTTAAACTGTAATCAAACTTGGAACTGTCACTTTGGGCACAGGAATCCAGAAACAAATAAAGTGGTTGTAAACCTCTGACATGAAACATGAACAAAGCATATTCTTCTATAGCATGTACTAGCCTTGATCCAAAGCACTGAATGGCATTTCTCTCCGCTGTCTCTCCCCTCTGCTATGTGCATGAGCCACTGGTAATAGTTCAATCCAATTCCACAGAAACCTGGGTGAAACACTGCCCCCCCCGCATGCAGCAGCCGAGTGATAGTCTCAGCTGTGTATTTTTCCCTATGATTCTGTGTAGAGGTTGGTGTGTCCATCCCTCCACTCAGGTTGCAGGTTTCACTGAGCTCTGTGCTCTAGCTGTGCAGTGTGTGACCTTAGATCCCTGCACCTTGCCATTTATTGCTGAGAAAAAGTATTTGATGTGTGTGTTTTAGGAAGATGTAGAGAAGAGAGGTCTGCAGATAAACAGGTACAATTTATGTAGGAGTATTTTTTTCATCTCTGTGTATCACCTGAGGCTTGTCACTTCATCTATTCTCATTATACTGCAATTTTAGTGTTCTGCTCTACTGAGTGGTAGTGTTGTATTTTATGGTTGCATAATGTAATACACTCTCTAGTTGAAATAAATAGTTAAATTGTAATTTCCTGTTCCTGTCCCTGTGTGTTTCTGTTGTTTTCCAGTAAAACAAGAAGGGCTCAGCTTTGTGTCCAGCAGCATCTGAGTGTTAAGAGAAATAAAGTATCTCACAAAAGTGAGTACACCCCTCACATTTTTGTAAATAATTTATCATATCTTTTCATGTGACAACATGTCTTATGTGTTACATATAGTTACATAGTTACATAGCATGCGAGGTTGAAAAAAGACACAAGTCTATCAAGTCCAACCTATGTGTGTGATACTGACATAAAATCACACACATATGTTGGGCTTGATGGACTTATGTATTTTTTCAACCTCGCCTACTATGTAACTATGTAACTATATGTAACACTTAATAAATTACACTTTGCTACAATGTAAAGTAGTGAGTATACAGCTTGTATAACAGTGTCAATTTACTGCCCCCTCAAAATAACTCCAACACAGCCATTATTGTCTAAACTGCTGGCAACAAAAGTGAGTACAGTAAGTGAAAATGTCCAAATTGGGCCCAATTAGCCATTTTCCGTTCCTGGTGTCATGTGACTCGTTAGTGTTACAAGGTGTCAGGTGTGAATGGGGAGTAGGTGTGTTAAATTTGGTGTTATCGTTCTCACTCTCTTATACTGGTCACTGGAAGTTCAACATGACACCTCATGGCAAAGAGCTCTCTGAGGATCTGAAAAAAAAGAATTGTTGCTCTACATAAAAATGGCCTAGGCTATAGGAAGATTGCCAAGACCCTGAAACTGAGCTGCAGCGCAGTGGCCAAGACCATACAGCAGTTTAACAGGACAATTTCCACTCAGAACAGGCCTCGCCATGGTGGACCAAAGAAGTTGAGTGCACGTGCTCAGCATTATATCCAGAGGTTGTCTTTGGGAAATAGACGTATGTGTCCTGCCAGCATTGCTGCAGAGGTTGAAGGGTTGGGTGATCAGCCTGTTAGTGCTCAGACCATACGCCGCATACTAAATCAAGTTGGTCTGCATGGCTGTCATCCCAGAAGGAAGCCTCTTCTAAAGACGATGCACAAGAAAGCCCGCAAACAGTTTTCTGAAGACAAGCAGACTAAGGACATGGATTACTGGAACCATGTCCTGTGGTCTGATGAGACCAAGATAAACTTATTTGGGTCAGATGGTGTCAAGCATGTGTGGCAGCAACCAGGTGAGGAGTACAAAGACAAGTGTGTCTTGCCTACAGTCAAGCATGGTGGTGGGAGTGTCATGGTCTGTGGCTGCATGAGTGCTGCCAGCACTGGGGAGCTACAGTTCATTGAGGGAACTATGAATGCCAACATGTACTGTGACATACTGAAGCAGAGCATGATCCCCTCCCTTCGGAGACTGGGCCAGAGGGCAGCATTCCAACATAACGACCCCAAACACACCTCCAAGACTGCCACTGCCTTGCTAAAGAAGCTGAGGGTAAAGATGATGGACTGGCCAAGCATGTCTCCAGACCGAAACCCTATTGAGCATCTGTAGGGCACCCTCAAATGGAAGATGGAGGAGCGCAAGGTCTCTAACATCCACCAGCTACGTGATGTCTTCATGGAGTGGAAGAGGACTCCAGCAGCAACCCGTGAAGCTCTGGTGAACTCCATGCCATTGTAAAGGCAATTTTTTTCTTTTTTTAATAACAAACATGTTATACTTACCTCCTCTGTGCAGTTGGTTTTGCACAGAGCAGCCTGGATCTTCCTCTTCTCAGGTCCCTCTTTGCTGCTCCTGGCCCCACCCTCCTTTGAGTGCCCCTCAGCCAGCAGCTTGCTACAGGGGGCACCCAAGCCGAGTCAGAGCTTCATGTATCCATTCAGACACAGAGCCCCGACCTGGCCCACCCCCTCTCTCCCTTGATTGGCTGACTGACTTTGATTGACAGCCGTGGGAGCCAATGGCGCCGCTGTTCTGTCTCAGCCAATCAGGAGGAGTGTCCTGGATGGCTGAGGGGACCATGGACATTGCTGGAGAGAGAAGGGGCTCAGGTATATAATTAGGGGGTGCTGGGAAGGCTGCTACACACAGAAGGCTTTTTATGCTAATGCATAAAACTCCTTTAAAGGGGTTATAAAGGTAAACATTTTTTCACCTTAATGCATTCTATGCATTAAGGTGAAAAAACATCCGACAATACCGGCCCCCCCAGCCCCCCCCATTTTACTTACCTGATCCCTCGAAAGTCCCGCGCTCGCCCCCAACATCCTCTTCGCCGCTCAGTCTGGCCATTGATTGGTTACAGTGGATGGATTGAAAGCAGCGCAGCCATTGGCTCATGCTGCTGTCAATCACATCCAATGATGCGGCGCGCCGGGGGGCGGGGCCCGAGTGATACAGTGAGCGGCTATGGCCGCTGGCTGTATCATGGGAGCGCGCCCGCAAGGACTCAACACCATGCGAGGGAGCTCGCATGAAGGTGTTGAGTCCTTGCGGGGGGGAGCCAAGACAGCCGCCGAGGGACCCCAGAAGAGCAGGTTCTGGGCCACTCTGTGCAAAACGAGCTGCACAGTGGAGGTAAGTATAACATGTTTGTTATTTAAAAAAATATATATCTTTAGTGATCCTTTAAGGCAGTGCTGGAAAATAATGGTGGCCACACAAAATATTGACACTTTGGACCCAATTTAGACATTTTAGGGGTGTACTCACTTTTGGTGGCAGAGGTTTAGACATTAATGGCTGTGTGTTGACTTATTTTGAAGAGACAGCAAATTTACAGTGTTATACAAGATGTACACTCACTACTAGGGATGAGCCAAACACCCCCCGGATCGGTTCGTACCAGAACCTGCGAACGGACCGAAAGTTTGCGCGAACTTTAGAACCCCATTAAAGTCTATGGGACTTGAACGTTCGAAATCAAAAGTGCTAATTTTAAAGGCTAATATGCAAGTTATTGTCCTAAAAAGGGTTTGGGGACCCGGGTCCTGCCCCGGGGGGACATGTATCAATGCAAAAAAAAGTTTTAAAAACTGCCGTTTTTTCGGGAGCAGTGATTTTAATGATGCTTAAAGTGAAAAAAAAAATATTCCTTTAAATATTGTACCTGGGGGGTGTCTATAGTATGCCTGTAAAGTGGTGCGTGTTTCCCGTGCTTAAAACAGTCCCTGCACAAAATGACATTTTTAAAGGAATAAATGTCATTTAAAACTGCTTGCGGCTTTAATGTAATGTCGGGTCCCGGCAATATGGATGAAAATCAGTGAGACAAACGGCATGGGTACCCCCCACCCCCCAGTCCATTACCAGGCTCTTTGGGTCTTGGATGGATATTAAGGGGAACCCCGCACCCAAATTAAAAAAAGGAAAGGCGTGGGGCCCCCAGCCCCTATATACTCTGAACAGCAGTATACAGGCGGTGCAAACAAGACAGGGACTGTAGGTTTGTTGTTAAGTAGAATCTGTTTGTAATTTTCAACTGGTACATTTTTAAAGTGTAGCTCCAGCCAAAAAAATCTATTTTTAAGCTTTTTGGAAAACATAGGGAAGGGTTATCACCCCTGTAACATTTGTTTTGCTGTCTGTGCACCTCTTCAGAAGATTTCACCTCACTTTATGTCCTAATGACAAACGTTTTTTGAAAATTTTGGGTTTTTAGTGAAACAAGGTTTTGGTGATAAAGCATCAGAGGAGACACGTTTTTCCCATATTAACTCTTACAGGAGAGAATTTCCCTTCCTAGGGGTAGATTTCATCTCACTTCCTGTTGTCTCCTTCCGTTTGCAAGTAGGAGTCGTTTGTAAGTTGGATGTTTGAAAGTAGGGGCCTGCCCTATATACCCTGCAGAAATTGGGACCTTAGGTGTTGGTGTTGCCACAACACTGTAAGCCCTCACAGTTACTCTTGGTGGGCACAGGAACGGGCCCTGCTGTGAAATATTAGATTAAGAATTGTAATTACATGCCATTGTTGAACAGTGGTAGAAAAATTGGGCCTTTGGTGGTGGTGGTGGTGCTGGTGCCACAACACTGTAAATCCTCACAGTTACTCTTGGTGGGCGCTGAAAGGGGCCCTGCTGTGAAATATTATATCAAGAATTGTAATTACATGCACCTGTTGAACAGGGTCAGAAAAATTGGGGCTTTGGTGGTGGTGGTGCTGGTGCAACCCCTCACAGATGCTATAGTTGAAGCGCAGGAATGAGCCCTGCTGCAAAGTATTGCATCAAAAATTGTAATTATACGCCCCTGTTAAACAGGAGCTGAAAATTTGGGC
The DNA here is from genome assembly GCF_042186555.1 of Aquarana catesbeiana. Taxonomy (NCBI): domain Eukaryota; kingdom Metazoa; phylum Chordata; class Amphibia; order Anura; family Ranidae; genus Aquarana; species Aquarana catesbeiana. The sequence continues at coordinate 198,024,321 of NC_133330.1, read as the reverse complement.
CTTGGGCACTAGTGCTGGTGCCACAACACTGCAACCCCTCACAGATACTCTAGTTGGAGCGCAGGAATGAGCCCTGCTGCAAAGTATTGCATCAAAAATTGTAATTACATGCCCCTGTTAAACAGAGGCAGAAAAATTGTCATAACACTGCAACTCCTCACAGATGCTATAGTTAGAGCGCAGGAATGAGCCCTGCTGCAAAGTATTGCATCAAAAATTGTAATTATACGCCCCTGTTAAACAGGGGCTGAAAAATTGGGCCTTGGCCACTGGTGGCGGTGCCCAGAACCAAAAATGTTCTTACAAGCTATCAGCATGAAAATTGAGGAGGAAGAGGATTGTCACTCAGCATAACAGGATAGTCACTCAGCATCAGCATAGGCAGTCTTGAAGGGATCTCACATTAAAATAAAATTAATCGGTTAAATTAGCATCAGGTGCTTGGTAGCTGGTGATCCAAGACTGATTCATTTTTATGAAGGTCAGCCGATCGACCGAGTCGGTGGACAGGCACACCCTGTGATCGGTTACAAAGCCTCCAGCAGCACTGAATGTGTGTTCCGAAAGAAAGCTGGATGCAGGACAGGCCAGTAGCTCAATAACATACTGTGCAAGCTCTGGCCAGTGATCCATCCTCAAGACCCAGTAACCCAGAGGATTTTCGGTGGGAAAGGTGTCCAAGTCTGATCTTGCCCCTAGGTAATCCTGCACCATGTGAATCAGACGCTGGCGATGGTTGCTGGAACCGATCAGACCTTGGGGCTGCGGACTAAAAAATTGTCTGAATGCATCGGTCAGACGGCCACCTTCTCCACCGCTCCTTCTGTGACTGACCGAAGCCTCAGCAACACGTTGTCCAGGAGGACCAGGAAATTGTAACCTCCCAGGCTCTGGAAACGCCTTGCACAAACCTTTCAGCAAGGCCTCCTGAAGATGCTTCATCCTCTGCTCCCTCTGCGACGGCAAGATAAGGTCCGCAACATTACCCTTGTAATGTGGATCAAGGAGGGTTGCCAGCCAGTAATCATCCCTCCCCTTGATACCACGAATACGAGGATCCTTCCACAGTCTTTGCAGGATCAGGGAGGCCATGCAGCATAGGTTTCCTGAGACATTCGGTCCAGAGTCCTCTGGGTCACTAAGGACGACATGATCCGCAGCCACCTCCTTCCAGCCACGTACAAGTCCATGAGTTTCTTCGAACTGTAAATGATCCTTTGAAGACTGCTGCTGATGCTGAGTGCCAGGCTCCACCTCCATGCTGACACAATCCTCCTCTTCCTCGCCCTCTTCCTGTGTGATCGGCGGGCACGCAGGAACACTGTCTGGATAAAGGGAGCCTTGAGAGGTAAGGAAGTCCTCCTCTTCCTCCCTCTGTTCTGCTTCAAGTCCATTATTCCATGCAGCATGTGCTCCAACAGGTGGACAAGAGGGACAGTGTCACTGATGCATGCACTGTCACTGCTCACCATCCTCGTGGCCTCCTCAAATTTTGACAGGACAGTGCATGCATCCCTGATCATAACCCACTGTCGTGGGTAAAAAAAACAAGTTCCCTTGACCCTGTCCTGGTGCCATAGTCGCATAGGTACTCATTGATGGCCCTCTGCTGCATGTACAGCCACTGCAGCATGGCCAACGTTGAGTTCCACCTGGTGGGCATGTTACAGATTAGGCGATTCTTGGACAGGTTAAATTTCTTTTGGAGGTCAGCCAGACGAGCACTGGCATTATATGACCTGCGAAAATGCACAAACTTTTCTGGCCTGCCTCAGGACATCCTCTAAGCCCGGGTACCTGCCCAAGAACCGCTGCCCCACCAAGTTAAGGACGTGAGCCAAACAGGGCACATGGGTCAGTTGTCCCTGTCGGAGGGCGGAGAGGAGGTTGGTGTCATTGTCGCAAACCACCTTACCTGGCTTAAGCTGGCGTGGCGTCAACCACCTCTGAACCTGCAGAGCTGACAGAATCTATGCCCCAGTGTGGCTCCTGTCCCCCAAGCACACCAGCTCAAGCACCGCATGGCATCTTTTGGCCTGCATGCTTGCGTAGCCCCTTGAACGCCTAGGGAGCATTGCTGGTTCCGAGGACAAATCAGCACAGGAAGAGGCCATGGAGGAAGAAGAAGAAGAGGGAGTGGAGGAGAGAGGTGGCAGAATCACCACTAGTAAAATTTTGGAGGCGTGGTGGCGGAACAACCTCCAACACTACTGCACCCTGTCCTGCATCCTTCCCAGCTGCCAGAAGAGTCACCCAATGTGCGGTGAAAGATAGGTAACGTCCCTGTCCATGCCTGCTGGACCATGAGTCAGCGGTAGTATGCACCTTACCACTGACCGCCCTGTCCAGCGAGGCCAAGACATTGCCTTCCACAAGCCGGTAGAGAGCCGAATCGCCTTCTGTGAGAAAAAGTGGTGTTTGGGAACCTGCCACTGAGGAACCGCACATTCCACAAACTCATGGAAGGGGGCAGAGTCTACCAACTGAAAAGGCATCAGTTGAAGTGCTAGAATTCAACCTCTGGGCATGTGGATGGCTGGGAGTGAACTTCTTTTGGCGGTGCAGCAGCTGGGGCAGTATTAGGAAAGGCTTGCTGAGGGCAGTGGTTCTGTGCGCACCCGTGCACACCGACGCACGTGCCCGCACGGCCATTGTCGCCAGAAACGCTGTTTAAACCCTGTCGTTACAGAGGAATCTTGCTGCCAAATCTACCGTGTTCCCTGAGAGTTTCCTGAGTTCCTGTTCAGTTCCTGTGACTACCTACTTGCCTTGTGACTATCCTTGTCTTCTGCCTGCACCTGACCATGGCCTGTCTACGACCCTGCTCCTGCCTGAACCTTTGGCTTATCTGTACCAGTCTGTTGTCGACCCGGCTTGCCTAGTGACCTTCCCTCAAGCCTTCTCCATCTGTTCCAGTACTGCTCTCCAGTGTATGACCTGGCCTGCCTGACCCTTCTGTGTCTCTACCCTTGGACCATTCACCTGAATCCTGTGAGTGCCTGCTCTCCTGCTTCAGCTTCCTGTCTGCTGCATTCCACCTGCTGTACCTGCTGTTCAGCTTCATCCGGAGCATCAGATCTGCATTCCAGCTGTTGATCCTGCCAGGCACCCGTGCTGTTCTGCACTCCTGTGCCTCCTGTCAGTTCTATCAGGGGCCACAAGTCAGGACTGTAAGGGAGGCCTCCCTCTGCATATCAGGCTCAATAACAAAGTACGTGACAGGCAGGGAAATTTGCCTGGTATAATCTGACGTCAGTGCACCGATAGCAGATTGCTAGGAAAGTACTTGGCTATGACACACCTAATTCTACACCTTCATTCCTCTCAGTGCAGGTTTCGGAGAGGACTGAAGGTAGTGGGGTTGGAGATCCCAGCTGATGAGGAGCAAGGAGAGGTCCGCTTTGTTTTTTGGTGTGGGTCTTTTAGATACGCTTGCCAACGAACTGCATGGCAGGTCGACATATGTCTGGTCAAGCATGTGGTGCCCAAGCGGGTGATGTTTTGGCTACACGAGATACGCTTGAGACATATGTTGCAAATAGCAGCGGTGGGATCTGATGCACTCGTCTCAAAAAAAGGCCCACACCAAAGAACTTTTGGAATAATGTGCAGAGACAGCAGCGCCCTGCACATGCGGAGCTCCTTGGTGTGATGCAGTCAGTGTGCTGCCCTTAAGCTGGCCCCTGGAGGGCATCCTGCCTCATTGAAGATGTGCATCCTCCTCCTCTCTCCTATCAGGCACCCACGTGGAGTCAGTGACCTCATCATCCCCTCCCTCCTCATCACTGGAGCAAAGCTGGCAGTATGCTGCAGCTGGGGGAACATGACTGCCAGATTGCTGTCCTTCTTGGGCACCCCCTCTCTCTGGGCTCACATTACTGCCTTCCTCTAGATGGGTACCATCATCAAAGCCTTCAAAATGCTGGGCATCCTCCTGGAGCATGTACCCAACACTGTGGTCAAACAGTTCGGGGGACTCCTCAGGAGGACATGGTGGGGCTAGGGAAGGAGTGACTGATGCCATTAAACTGAGGGAAGAGGTGGCGTTGGCAGCTGCTTTGCCAAAGTACCCTGAGCCTGGGTGAGAGAGGATGAGGAGGATGAGGAGGGCTTGGTCATCCACCCTACCAAGTCTTCCGCATGTTGCGGCTCAACACGGCCAGCTGCCGAAAAAAAGGACAAGCGTGTCCCACGGCCACATGCTGATGAGGATGCACCGTCTCCATGACCAGCACTGTTGCCTCTAGACACAGAGCCTGCTTTCCCTCTTTTATTGGCTTGTGACTGTCTGCCTCTCCTTGTTGGCCTTCCAGACATACTAATGGCCTGCAGTGAGATGTAGCTGCACAAAGCTGGGATGTATATATATACTGATACTGCAGCTAGCAGAATCAACTGCCTGCCTGTAGTATTATTAATATGAGAACACCAGCAATTGTCTTCAGGTAGCTTTAGGTGCACACCGTGCAGAGGACGCAGTATACTAACTGTAAATACTGCAGCTGCCTGCCTGTGGTATTAATAGGATCAGAACAACAGCAATTGTCTTCAGGTAGCTTTAGGTGCACACTGTGCAGAGGACACAGTACACTAACTGTAAATACTGCAGCTGCCTGCCTGTGGTACTAATAGGATGAGAAGAACATCACCAATTTTATTTAGGTAGCTTTAGGTGCACACTGTGCAGAGGACACATTACACTAACTGTAAATACTGTAGCTGCCTGCCTGTGGTATTAATAGGATCAGAACAACAGCAATTGTCTTCAGGTAGCTTTAGGTGCACACTGTGCAGAGGATGCAGTACACTAACTGTAAATACTGCAGCTGCCTGCCTGTGGTACTAATAGGATCAGAAGAACACCACCAATTTTCTTAAAGGGGTTGTAAAGATAAAAATTTTTTCACCTTAATGCATTCTATGCATTAAGGTGAAAAAACTTTTGACAGTACCGCCGCCCCCAGCCCCCCCGTTTTACTTACCTGACGCCTCGAATCTTCGCTGCTCGTCCTCATTGCAGCTCAGCCTGGTCGCTGATTGGCTGCAGTGGATGGATTGAAAGCAGCGCAGCCATTGGCTCGCGCTGCTGTCAATCACATCCGATGACGCGGCGCGCCGGGGGGCGGGGCCGAGTGATACAGCGAGCGGCTATAGCCGCCGGCTGTATCACGGGAGCGCGCCCGCAAGCACTCACCACCATGCGAGGGAGCTCGCATTAAGGTGGTAAATGCTTGCGGGGAGGAGCTGAAACAGCCGCCGAGGGACCCCAGAAGACCAGGTTCGGGGCCACTCTGTGCAGAACGAGCTGCACAGTGAAGGTAAGTATGATATGTTTGTTATTTTAAATAAAAAAAAAATTACCTTTACAACCCCTTTAAGGTAGCTTTAGGTGCACACTGTGCAGAGGACACAGTACACTAACTGTAAATACTGTAGCTGCTTGCCTGTGGTATTAATAGGATCAGAACAACAGCAATTGTCTTCAGGTAGCTTTAGGTGCACACTGTGAAGAGGACGCAGTACACTAACTGTAAATACTGCAGCTGCCTGCCTGTGGTATTAATAGGATCAGAACAACAGCAATTGTCTTCAGGTAGATTTAGGTGCACACTGTGCAGAGGACACAGTACACTAACTGTAAATACTGCAGCTGCCTGCCTGTGGTACTACTAGTATGAGAAGAACATCACCAAATTTCTTCAGGTAGCTTTAGGTGCACACTGTGCAGAGGATGCAGTACACTAACTATAAATACTGTAGCTGCCTGCCTGTGGTATTAATAGGATTAGAACAACAGCAATTGTCTTCAGGTAGCTTTAGGTGCACACTGTGCAGAGGACACAGTACACTAACTGTAAATACTGTAGCTGCCTGCCTGTGGTATTAATAGGATCAGAACAACAGCAATTGTCTTCAGGTAGCTGTAGGTGCACACTGTGAAGAGGACGCAGTACACTAACTGTCAATACTGCAGCTGCCTGCCTGTGGTATTAATAGGATCAGAACAACAGCAATTGTCTTCAGGTAGCTTTAGGTGCACACTGTGCAGAGGACACAGTACACTAACTGTAAATACTGCAGCTGCCTGCCTGTGGTACTAATAGGATCAGAAGAACACCTCCAATTTAACACCACCAATTTTCTTCAGGTAGCTTTTGGTGCACACTGTGCAGAGGACGCAGTACACTAACTGTAAATACTGCAGTTACCTGCCTGTGGTATTAATAAGATCAGAACAACAGCATTTGTTTTCAGGTAGCTTTAGGTGCACACTGTGCAGAGGACACAGTACACTAACTGTAAATACTGTAGCTGCCTGCCTGTGGTACTAATAGGATCAGAAGAAAACCACCAATTTTCTTCAGGTAGCTTTAGCTGCATACTGTGCAGAGGGCGCACTACACTAACTGTAAATACTGTAGCTAATAGGACTAATAGGATCAGAAGAACACCAGCAATTTTCTTCAGGTAGCTGTAAATACTGTATAAACACCTGCCTGCCTGTCAGTAGGAAGAGAATAACAGGAACGGATCTAGCTAAACTGAATACAGTATATATATATATATATATATATATATATATATATATACAACACCTAGGATGCATATATATACACAATACGCTGTAAGTGCAGCTAACTGACTCGCCTGTCTACTCTATCTAACGTAAATCAAATGACACTGTCTCTCTGTCTATCTCTCCGCCTCCACCGCAACACCCTACACAAGGCCACCACGCAGGCGGCTAGACATGTGCAGGATGAAAAAATTTGTTTAGTTTTCTTTCGTTTCTGATTCGTTATTTAACTAAATTTGTTTAGTTAAATTCGTTGCATTCATTACATTCGTTTTCGGGATTCATTTAGTTTCATATTTAAATTCAAAAAATTTGCCCGTATTCTAAAAAATTCGACCACATTCGAAAAAACTATCAGATTCGAAAAAATTCTGCCGCATACGAAATAAAATATCAGATTCAAAAAAATTCTACTGCATTTGAAAAAAAAAACAAATTCGAAAGAATTCTAAGTGAATTCGAATAGAATAGAAAATAATAGAAAAGAATAGCATAAAAAAACAATATAACAGAATAGAATAAAATATAGTATATATATATTTATATATATATATATATACTATATATATATATTCTAATCTTTTCTATTCAAATTTGAATTCATTTTATACGAAATTCGAATTTCGGAATATGGTTATATATGGAAGAGAATGAAATAGAACTCTAATAGAAAAGACTAGAATAGAAAAAACAATAGAACAGAATAGAAATATATATATATATATATATATATATATATATATATATATATATATATATATATATATATATATATATATATATAAACCATCTTCCGAAATTGGAATTTGGTACAGAATGAATTTGAATAGAAAAGATTAGAATAGAATATATTATACTTTTTTTCTATTCTGTTCTAGTCTTTTCTATTAGAATTCAATTTCATTCTATTTGTATATAACCATTTTCCGAAATTTGAATTTCGTATAGAATGAATTCACATTCAAATAGAAAAGATTAGAATAGAATAGAAAATGATAGAAAAGAATAGCATAGAAAAACAATAGAACAGAATAGAAAAATATTTTATTCTGTTCTATTGTTTTTCTAGTCTATTATTTTCTATTATTTTCTATTCTAATCTTTTCTATTCAAATTCGAATTCATTCTATATGAAATTTGAACTTCAGAAGCCATGTTTTGAAATTCGAATTTCGTATAGAATGAATTTGAATTTGAATAGAAATGACTTACAGAATAGAAAATAATAGAAAAGAAAAGCTTGGAAAAACAATAGAACATAATAATAAAATAATATTTTTTCTCTCTCTCTCTCTCTCTCTCTCTCTCGATATATAGATAGATAGATAGATAGATAGATAGATAGATAGATAGATAGATAGATAGATAGATAGATAGATAGATAGATAGATAGATAGATAGATAGATAGATTCTATTGCTTTATTATTTTATATTCTATTCTATTGTATTTTTTTGAAAATCGTTTTCTATTTTTCTCGAATTCGATTCGAATTTGTTTTCGAATTCGATTCAAATTTGTTTTTGAATTTGATTCGAATTTGTTTCCAAATTCGATCTTTTTTTTTGGATTTGTTTAAATTCGTTACTTTTGTAATTCAGAAATTCGGATGCATACAAATTTCCGAATAATGAAAAATTTGTCCGAATTTCGATTCGGAACGAAACTCAATGCACATGTCTACAGGCGGCCTTATATAGTGTGGGGTGTGTACTAAACCCCCTGAGCCATAATTGGCCAAAGCCACCCTGGCTTTGGCCAATTACAGCTCTCTGTACAGACGGCGCTGTGATTGGCCAAGCATGTGGGTCATAGTGCATGCTTGGCCAATCATCAGCCAGCAATGCACTGCGATGCGTAGTGAATTATAGGCCGTGATGCGCCACTCAAATTTGGCGCGAACGGCCCATAACATTCGAAATTCGACGAATGGTCGAACATGCGATGTTCGAGTCGAACATGGGTTCGACTCGAACTCGAAGCTCATCCCTACTCACCCGGTTACGTAACGGTGACTCCGCCCCCTCTGACGTCACGGGGTAACCAGTAGGGAAGTCCCCGTCAAGTCTCCGTGCGTCAGAGGGCCGCGGGGTCACTGGGTGGCCCCGCCCTCCGTTATTTAAGAAGTGTCAGAAGAAGAGAAGCGTCACACAGTGGGAGTCTCCCATGGATGCGGAGCAGCCCAAGAACAAAGCGGGGAAGAAGACGCTGCAGAGGAAGATCCCGGACGAGAACACCGGAGCAAGAAGCAGAGGATCCGAGGAAGAACCAGAGGAAGAAGAAGATGGAGGAAGAAACCGAAGGAAGAAGGAAGGAAGAAGACCCGAAGAAGATGGAAAGAAGAAGACTTTAAATAAAGGAATTGTCAAAAACTGTCTCTTGTCTTTTTTAACATTTTTGACACTTTTTTTGTGAAATGGTAGGGGTACTTTTGGTACCCCATTACCATTTCACACAGGAGCTGGGCCGGGATCCGCCCGCAGACCCCCACAACCACCGGCCAAGGGTTGTGGGGATGAAGCCCTTGTCCTCATCAACATGGGGACAAGGTGCTTTGGGGGCTGCTACCCCAAAGCACCCTCCCAATGTTGAGGGCATGTGGCCTGGTACGGTTCAGGAGTGGGGGTGCTCTCTCGCCCCCCCTCTTTTCCTGCGGCCTGCCAGGTTGCGTGCTCGGATAAGGGTCTGGTATGGATTTTTGGGGGGACCCCACCCCATTTTTTTTTCATTTTGGTGCGGGGTTTCCCCTTAAAATCCATACCTTTCAGGTCTGGTATGGATTTTGAGGGGGACCCCCACGCCTTTTTTTTTTTAATTTTGGCGCGGGGTTCCCCTTAATATCTATATCAGACCTGAAGGGCCTGGTATGGAATTTAGGGGGACCCCCACTCCATTTTTTTTTAAATTTTGGTTCAGAGTTCCGTTTTTATCAATGAACTTTTATGTGTATTTTCGGACCGACAATTCATTAATAGTCGCGAGTAGTTTTAAATGACTTTTTTTCCTTTGAAATGTCATTTTGCTGTCAGACTGTACTAAACACGGGAAGCATGCGCCCCTTTACAGGCATACTATAGACACCCCCCAGGAACGAAGTTTAAAGGAATATTACACTTTTATTGTTTCACTTTAAGCATTATTAAAATCACTGCTCCCGAAAAAACGGCAGTTTTTTAAACTTTTTTTTGCAATGATATATGTCCCCTGGGGCAGGACCCAGGTCCCCAAACACTTCTTATGACAATAACTTGCATATAAGCCTTTAAAATTAGCACTTTTGATTATTCATGTTCAAGTCCCATAGACTTTAATGATGTTCACGTGTTCTAATGAATCTTTTGCCTGTTCGCAGGATCTGGTGCGAACCAAACAGGGGGGTGTTCGGCTCATCTCTATTCCAGAGTTTAGCTGCAACTGTTCCAATTATAACATATACATTCTAGTCACTTGGGATGAGCTTCGAGTTAGAGTCGAACTCATGTTCGACTCGAACATCGGCTGTCTGCAAGTTCGCCGAAGAACAAACAATTTGGGGTGTTCGCGGCAAATTAGAATGCCGCGGAACACCCTTTAAAAGTCTATGGGAGAAATCAAAAGTGCTAATTTTAAGAAGAGAGAGAAGAAGATGAAGAGAAGAGCGGGAGCCTCCCCCCATGCCGTGGGTGCGGAGCGGCCCGAGGAGGAGAAGATAGAAGATGCCGCAGAGGAGATGCTGGACGAGAACCCCGGAGGAAGAACCAGAAGAGCCAGAAGAACCAGAAGAAGAAGATGAAGGAAGATAGAAGAAAGAAGAAAGAAGAAGCATTTAAATAAAGGAATTGTCAAAAACCGTCTCTTGTCATTTTTAACATTTTTGACAGTTTTTTAGTGAAATGGTAGGGGTACTTTGGTACCCCCTTACCATTTCACACAGGGGGGGTGGGATCTGGGGGTCCCCTTGTTAAAGGGGGCTTCTAGATTCTGATAAGCTCCCCACCCGCAGACCCCCACAACCACCGGCCAGGGTTGTGGGGATGAGGCCCTTGTCCTCATCAACATGGGGACAAGGTGTTTTGGGGGGCTACCCCAAAGCACCCTCTAAATGTTGAGGGCATGTGGCCTGGTACGGTTCAGGAGGGGGGGCGCTCTCTCATCCCCCCCTCTTTTCCTGCGGCCTGCCAGGTTGCATGCTCGGATAAGGGTCTGGTATGGATTTTTGGGGGGACCCCACGGCATTTTTTTTAATTTTGGCGCGGGGTTCCCCTTAATATCTATACCAGACCTGAAGGGCCTGGTATGGAATTTAGGGGGACCCCCACATCATTTTTTTTTAAATTTCAGTTCGGGGTTCCCCTGTGGGGAATTCCCATGCCGTTTTTATCAATGAACTTTTATGTGTATTGTCGGACCGGCAATGCAATAGCCGCGAGTAGTTTTAAATGACTTTTTTTCTTTGAAATGTCATTTTGCTGTCAGACTGTTCTAAACACGGGAAACATGCGCCCCTTTACAGGCATACTATAGACACCAACCAGCTACGAAATTTAAAGGGATATTACACTTTTATTGTTTGACTTTAAGCATTATTAAAATCACTGCTCCTGAAAAAATGGCCGTTTTTAAAACTTTTTTTTGCATTGATCCATGTCCCCTGGGGCAGGACCCAGGTCCCCAAACACTTTTTACGACAATAACTTGCATATAAGCCTTTAAAATTAGTACTTTTGATTATTCATGTTCGTGTCCCATAGACTTTAACAGTGTTCGCGTTTTCGAATGAACTTTTTTCCTGTTCGCATGTTCTGGTGCGAACCGAACAGGGGGGTGTTCGGTTCATCCCTACTAGTCACTTTGTTCTTTCTGAGAGTTAAAAGGAGGGGGCTGCAGCTATATGCAAGCTATATGACCAAAATCAATCAAAAGATTACAATAAAAGCAACATCACTAGGGAAAGTAGTGAGACGATCACACGACATGGACAAGACATTTTTAGGGTTGTTCTCTACACTTACTGTACAGGATGCTCCCGTGTTGCCATTGATGCAATGGTTTTAAAGTGATATTAAAGTCCCATTTTTCTTTTTTTGTTAACCACTTTCCAACCAGCCGCCGCAGTTTCACTGCGGCAGAATGGCACGGGTGGGCAAATCTATGCTACTTTACGTCGGGCGCGCGCGACGATCGGATTAGTTTTAGTACCGATCAGACTCCAAGCCCAGGCCAATGATTTCTGGCATGGACCTGCTGATCGGTCCTGAAGAATGAAATCCTCCCCTGCCTGTGTAAGTGTAAGCACAGACAGGGGAAGTGATGTCATCTCCCCTCGTGGAACTCTTTTCCGTTCCAGAGAGAGGAGAGAGGACATCCACATGTGAGTTGCACCAACACTACACTGACACAGTACATATAGGCACACATTTCACCCCCCAGTCACCCCCCCCAGTTAACCCCTTCACTCCCAGTCACTGTGTCACCCAGTGCAGTTTTCATATTTTTCTTTGATCACTGTACTGGTGTCATTTGTGACACTAATCAGCGTTAGGGTACTTAGTAGTAGCCCCAGATAGGTCTAGGGACCCCCCCTACCCCTAATAAACGTTTAACACCTTGATCATCCCCTGTCACCAGTGATCACCGTATCAGTGATGGGTGATGCTGGTCAGTTAGTTCTTTTTTTATTGCGTCAGGGCACCCGCTATATCTTTCCCAATAAAGATGTAACCCCCTGATCACCCGGCTGGTGACATCAGTTAGGTTTTAGTGTCAGTCAGGTTCTGCGTCGCCCCAAGCAGTAGCATTAACATCCACACAGGCACCATACACCTCCCTTAGTAGTATAGTGTCTGAACGGATCGATATCTTTGACCTGATAAGAACTATATTAGCGTCCCCAATAGTTTAGGGTTCCCAAAAGCACAGCGTTAGCGGGATCAGCTCAGATACCTGATAGCACCTGCGTTTAGCCTCTCCGCCCAGCCCAGCCCAGCCCACCCAAGTGCAGTATCAATCGATCACTGTCACTTACAAAACACTAAACACATAACTGCAGCATTCGCAGAGTCAGGCATGATCCCTGCGAATTCTAACAGTTTTTTTGGTAGCGTTTGAAGCAGTCGCTGACAGTCAGTTGCTCTTTTTTCCTTTGAGTCTCACTAGTGTACCAGTAAATTTAGAGGCCAAAATGTCCAATCGAAGGTACACTATTGAAGAGGCCTACAGATTTATGAGCATGACAGATGAGAGTGAAGAGGAACTCACCCATCTGTCAGATTCAGGCTCAGAATACGAACCTGTAGACAGCAGCAGCACCGTGACAGATAGCTCTGACAACGGAGTAGTGGTCCCTGCCAAGGTCAGGCATACCCGACCCCGTTCTTCTGCTGTTGTTGAGGTGCAAGAACCACAGGGCTCTTGTATGGAGCAGAGAGCCAGCACTAGTGCTGCTCATTCTTCTGGTGAACTGGCAAGCACCAGCGGCCAAGTACATCCTGGTCGTGCATCCAGCACTGCAGTAACACATGGTGACGTAGCGAGTCCCATAAGTGCAGTTCAAGCTGGTGAGATGGCTAGCACAACTAGTGTCCCGCAGCCACCAAGAAGACAAAGACAGGCCCATCGAGCCCATAGTGCCCTTCCTGCTGCATTTGCCAATCCAAACTGGGAGCCCACCACTTCTGCAGCACCTGTACTTCCCCCATTCACTGGCCAACTCTGATGGTGGAAACCAGTTGATTTTATGTCACTTGATTTTTATTCGCTGTTTTTCATGGAAGATCTCTATAGATCTATTGTGGATCAAAGCAATTTGTATGCTGGTCAATTCAACACCGCTAATCCCCAGTTGACCCTTGCCAGAGATTGGAGACCTTTTACTATCTCTGAATTTAAGACCTTCCTGGGCCTATCCCTCCCCATGGGCATAACTAGAAAGAGTGAATTGTGGTCTTATTGGTCCACTGACCCAATTCAACATATACCCGTGTTCTCTGCCTCCATGACCAGGACATGATACGAGCAGATCTTGTGGTTCATGCATTTCAATGGCAATGAACTCTGATGTCTTCAGGGTGACCCTGAATATGATCGGCTCTACAAAATTCGGCCCCTCTTAAACCACTTTAGCCACCAGTTTGCAGCCTTGTTTACTCCCGATCAAGTTGTCTGCATTGATGAGTCCCTGATTACGTTTTCTGGCCGCTTGTCATTCAAACAGTATCTTCCCAGCAAGCGTGACAGATATGGGGTCAAGATGTATAAGCTCTATAACAGGGCAACAGACTATACATATAGTTTTATGGTTTACGAGGGAAGAGATAGTTGCGTAGAGCAGGAGAACTGCACTGACTTCATAGGGAGCGCTGGCAAGATTGTGTGGGACTTGGTGTCACCCTTATTAAGTGTTCTTGCATAGCAAGACCACTTACTGTTATCTCACATATATATTATTCTTATTATTATAGCCAAATTTACCACCCTAACTCCTCCCACAGTTTTTACACTACATAGACAAGTAATATACCGAAACGTGCGGATTGTTCCCGAATGGTGTGCTATTACTTTGTGGAACGTTTCGCCGAATGGTTCACGAAATATCGTCGTTTTTGCGGCGAAATTGGTCCCATAGGAATGAATGGGGAAACTAGAGTGGGAGATGACAAAAGCTGGAAAATCAGAACATGATTTCTAAACTGCCGCCACTCCCTCATTTTCAAGCCCACCTACACAAATCTTATATCAAAACGTTCAGCTATCCCTGCTGCCACTAAACATGTCCACGGCTAAGCCATAGTCCTGATAGTTTTCACAATATGACCATTTGTTTGCAACTCACGCCGTCCATTGACATTCATTGAAACTACACTCTAGCCCCCTCCAAATTTGAAGGGCAATTTCTAAACTGCGACTGTGCCTTCATTTTTAATATTTCAGAGACATACTATACATCAAAATCTAGGTCTGGGTCTTGTGATTCTCACAATATAAAGATCTTCGCTGTAGGATGTATAGTTTTTAAAATACGGCCATTTGTTTAGAGGTCATTTCAGGAAATTTTAGCCATTAATCAGAGTGTACTGTTAGTGTTTGTTTTGTTGCCATGGTTACCAAAGCTTCTGTTATACACAGGGGGGGAGGTGGCTGGAGCATCTCAGCTCTGATTACAGAGCCCGGGGGAGGGGACAGACACACCATGTACTGATTTATAATAGAGGAATATGATGGGGCAGTTTTGATGGGGTAATTCTGATGGGGCAGTTTTGATGAAGTAGTATTTGGGAAGCATAAACAGGGCATGAGCGTTGCTAGGAAACAGTGGTTGTAAACACAAGATGCTGAGACACCCCAAATGCATGTGACTTCATCTGCTAGACTTGATAATGCTTGTAGACTCCTCCCACAGTTTTCACACTACAGAGACAAATAATATACCGAAACGAGCGGATTGTTCCCGATTGGTGTGTTATTACTTTGTGGAATGTTTTGCCGAATGGTCCACGAAATGACGTTTTTGCGGCGAAATTGGTCCCATAGGAATGAATGGCGAAATGTTCAAAACTAGAGTGGGAAGTGACAAAAGCTGACAACCCCATGATCAGCCAAAACATTATGACCGCCCCATGTAAAAAAAAAAAATATTTTTGAAAAAAAAAAAAAATTTTTCAAAAAAGTAAAAAAATAATTTTTGAAAAAAAAAAATATTTTTGAAAAAAAAAAAAAATATTTTTGAAAAAAAAAATATTTTTGAAAAAAAAATTTCTTTTAAAAAAAAAAATATTTTTGAAAAAAAAATATATTTGAAAAAAAAAATATTTTTGAAAAAAAAAATTATTTTTGAAAAAAAAATTACTTTAAAAAAAATAATAATTTCGAAAAAAAAATTATTTTTGAAATAAAAAAATTCATTTTTGAAAAAAAAAATTACCTTTGAAAAAAAAAATTACTTTTGAAAAAAAAAATCATTTTTGAAGAAAAAAAAATCATTTTTGATTAAAAAAAATTCATTTTTGAAAAAAAAAATTACTTTTGAAAAAAATGTTCAGCTCTTTCAGCGAATGATGGAACTTTTTTACTACTATTTATACTTTTTAAAATATTAAGCTTTTTAACACTTTTCACAGTTACTCAAGCCACTCCACCCCACCCAGTTACTCCGCCCACTCCAGTTGTAGAGGCAAGAACACTTTCACAATTTCCCCAGAAATTGTACCTTTTCTAGTTTGGAAAGGGGTATCACTTGTATGTGGACAATTATTACATGAGCGTGCCACTTTTTAGTCACTTGTTTGATCATGGAATTGGCGCATGTGGCACCGTGCAATCTAATCACCCGGGCTTACCCAAGCGGCTTGTAGATTCCTGTCTTAGGCTGGGGGAGAAAGCCTGCTTGAAGTGTAATAATTTGCTTGCTGTGAAGTGGAGGGATAATAAGAATGTTTTCGTTCTGTCCTCCCTTCACGCAGACACGACGGTCCAAATTCAAATGGCGACTGGTGTTGTGGAGAAACCCCTCTGTATCCACGAATATAACCTTAATATGGGAGGGGTGGACCTCAACGACCAGTTGTTGGCACCGTACCTAATTGCCCGTAAGGCCGGACGCTGGTATAAAAAAGTGTCTGTATATTTATTCCAATTGGCTCTGCTGAATGCTTATGTGCTATACAAAGCTTCAGGATGAACTGGATCCTTCATTAAATTCCAGGAATAGATCATCACAGCCCTTCTGTTTCCATACGGTGCTGTGACCAAACTTCCATATCCAAATGCAGTGAGCCGGCTGCATGAGAAGCATTTTCCATATGTCCTCCCTGGTACCACTACCCAAAGAAATCCCCAAAGAAGATGTTGTGCCTGTAGAAAGGATTTAGGCGTGACACCTGCTTTTATTGTCCCTCCTGTCCTGAAAAACCTGGTCTTTCCATTGGTAAATGTTTTGAACACTACCACACACTAGTGGAGTATTAGCAAAGTGTACAGCATTGCACAGCATTGCACAGTCCTAGGGCACACTTACACAGGGTCTCAAAAGATGAGATGGTCATCACATTTTGAGAGACCCTAATCTGCAACGTTTACAGTTTATATAAAAGTGCAAAAAAAAACCACACAAAAACACAAAAAAATAAAAAAAAAATAAAAAAGCCAAAAATAGTTGTGGTTTTATTTTTCTTCTTTCTCTATTGTTCTCTCTCTTATGTTCACTCTCTATTGTTCGCTCTCTATTGTTCTATATCTATTGTTCTCTCTGTATTGTTACTGTATTTTAGAACTGTAATGTTTTATTTTAAATATGTTTTATTGTATTTGCTTTGCAGGTATAGTATGTCTTATAAAAAAGCACAAGTGGAGAGGCGCCTCTGGGTGCAGTCATTTTTTAAAAAAAAACACAGTGATGGCTGGCAGCAGGGGGATGACGTCATTAAAAATGGACTCATTTCATGAGTGTGCGCACTTGGATGCTCTGCAAGTCGCGCTCCTTCCTCAGCAGACAAAGTCTGAATACCATAGAGAGGGATTAAATAAAGGAAAAATACACAAGGGCAGAGCTGGATGAAGCAATGAGGGGGAGGTTGGAAGTGAAAATGAAATTAGTAGACTAACCGAATTAAGATGTAAATACTATAATACTATAATATGCAAATAAAAAATATGGATATAGTATGCTGGTCCGGACTGAGTATATATAATACTGGTAGGGGAAAAAAATATGTATATATAGTCTAAATGAACTACTTGTGCCTCTCCACTTGTGCTTTTTTTCAGCTTTTTGGAATATGGTTTCTTCCCTAAATTGATGGCAGCCTTGTGTGCTTCCTGTGGACGTTTTTTCCCTCTCCCAATACCACTACATAGCTGATTTGCCTGTGTATGCCAGATGGACTATATTGTCAATTGCAAGCAGATTTGTATTGGGACTTTTATGATCTCTGTGGTGATGCGCCTATACTTGTGTTCATAGTATGTCTTATGCCGCGTGCACACGATCTGAATTTCGTCCCGCAAAAGACCGATGAGAGTTTTTCGGCGGAAAATGCGACCGTGTGTATGCTTCATCGGTCTTTTGCTGGCCGAATTCCAGCCAGCAAAAGATTGAGAGCATGCTCTCAATTTTTCGGTCGGAAAAAGTTCCTATCCGAAAACGCGTTCGTCTGTGGCAAATCTGACGCGCAAAATTCCTACGCATGCTCGGAAACAATTCGACACATGCTCAGAAGCATTATACTTCATTTTCTCGGCTTGTCGTAGTGTTGTACGTCACCGCGTTCTTGACGGTCATAATAGGTTAGCAGGTATGCCATTCAGCTGCAGCACGGGTTTATTTATTCTGACAGCAACAGCGTTTGCTCCCTCAATACATAAAGCCGTGACTCCAGTGCTGTAAGAGGTGCCTTCACCATCACAGTTAAAAAAAAGAGCATATATGCCAAAACATAGGGGCAGAGGTGGAGGAGCGATTTGCTAATAACATTAGGAGTGGATTGCCCCCATGCTTCAGCATATACTTTTTACTCTTTTTTTTGGCATAGATTGCAATAAGTTGTTTTATTGAGTTAATGTTTTATTGTTACCATTGTTTGCTTTTCAGGTACGCCATTCAGCTACAGCACGGATTTATTTATTTTGACTGCAACAGGGTTTGCTCTCACGATATGTACATTCGTATATATATGCCGAAGCATATGTATATGCTTCGGCATATATTTTTTAGGCACAGATTGTGTTAAAAAAAATTTTATTTTTACTTTGTTTTATGGTATTTGCTTTGCAGGTATGATATGTCTTACTGTTATACTGTAATGTTACTTTGTTTTATTGTTAAGTGTCATTTGCTTAGCAGGTACACCATTCAGCTGCAGCACTGATTTATTTATCTTAACAGCAACAGCATTTGCTCTCACGATACGTAAATCAGCGACTCCAGCGATGTAGGAGGTGATTTCACCACCACAGTTAAAAAAAATGCATGTATGCCCATCATTAGAAGTGGGTGGATGAAGGGTGATATTCTAATGGTGGGCATACCCACGATCAATCTCTTTTTTTCATTCAGCCCACAGTAGGGTTGCCACCTTTTCTTCAAGCCAAACCTGAACACATTAGCAGTGCACGGCAATTTTTTTTCAGTGGTACATGAAATTCATTACCTCTGTACAATGCAAGGCAATTTTTATGTATTTATGTAGTATACACATATTTTGTGATTAAATAACATTTCTAATCATTTGGAGTTAATCACAAGAGTCCCCCTTTACATCAGAGTCAACAAAGTTGACACTCTTGGCTTACAATTGCAGTGAGCAACCCTGCTGGGTAGCCACAGTCTGGGCCAGGGGTGGACTGATAACTCATGGGGCCTCCGGGCAATTGAAGATCATGGGTCCCCCAGGTTTAAAGATGGCTGTCTCATGGGAGCCAACATTAATATATGGTGGGTATGGTGGGGTAGTATGTATAGGAGAGGAGTGAGGAGGGGATGGTGGGGGTAGTATGTATAGGAGAGGAGTGTGGAGTGGTTGGTGGGGGTAGTATGTATAGGAGAGGAGTGTGGAGGGGGTGGAGGGGGTAGTATGTACAAGAGAAAAGTGCGGAGGGGATGGTGGGAGTAGTATGTATAGGAGAGGAGTGCAGAGAGGATGGTGGGGGTAGTATGTACAGGAGAGGAGTGCGGAGAGGATGGTGGGGGTAGTATGTACAGGAGAGGAGTGTGGAGGGGATGGTGGGAGTAGTATGTATAGGAGAGTAGTGCTGAGGGGATGGTGGGGATAGTATGTATAGGAGAGGAGTGCGGAGGGGATAATACCAGTTGGATGTATGAAGTGGACTGGGGGGGGGGGGGGGTGATGCACCTGGGGGAGTTGGGGGCTGAGAAATAGTGATGTATATAAAAAGATGTATATAAAAACAAAAGCTATAGTACTCATCCACTAATATTTACAACAGTACAATGATGAAAACTGCCAGCTCCTAGTACTCTGTATGTACAGATGATGTGAAGGTAATGTATGACCATTCATATATCCCTATGTTATGGGGATGTTTGTATAGACAGAGGTGTGAGGCTTGGAAGATAGGGTTCAGACACACTTCAGACAGATCCTCCTGTCACCTTAACCCTTCACAGCAACTCCTGCAAAACAAATCCTGTCATCTTTCCACCCTAGGAGACTCAGACAAAAACTCTCAGCTCACCTCTTCCCTGCATGTAGTGTAAGCAGCGCCAGCCCGACATTATCTACTCCTCCCAACATGATCTCCTCCTCAGCTCTGCCTCCCGGGTTCTCTAAGCACACCGCACTAGTGATCGGAGGAGGGGGGAGAGTTAAGTCACTGATAACCCTGCAGGAGCCTGGAGGGGAGGAGGGGGACAGGAATGAGCTTTAAATTCTAACAATCTGGTGTCATATGTAAACAGCAATTGCACCATGCATGTGAGGTATCACCACAAAGGTCAGATCGAGGGCAGTAATTTTAGCAGTAGACCTCCTCTGTAAATCTAAAGCGGTAACCTGTAAAGGATTTTAAAGGCTTTTAAAAATGTATGTAATTTGTCGCCGCTGCACGTTTGTGCGCAATTTTAAAGCATGTCATGTTTGGTATCCATGTACTCGGCATAAGATCATCTTCCTTATTTCAAACATTTGGGCAATATAGTGTGTTTTAGTGCATTAAAATTTAAAAAAGTGTTTAAAACAATGCGTTTGAAAAATTGCTGCGCAAATACGGTGTAAAAAAAAATTGTGACACCCACCATTTTAATCTGTAGGGCCTTTGCTTTAAAAAAATATATAATGTTTGGGGGTTCAAAGTAATTTTCTAGCAAAAAAATTTCATGTAAACAAAAAGTGTCAGAAAGCGCTTTGTCTTCAAGTGGTTAGAAGAGTGGGTGATGTGTGACATAAGCTTCTAATGTTGTGCATAAAATGCCAGGACAGTTCAAACCCCCCCCAAATGACCTCTTTTTGGAAAGTAGACACCCCAAGCTATTTGCTGATGGGCATGTTGAGTCCATGAAATATTTTATATTTTGCCACAAGTTTCCAGAAAATTACAATTTTTTTTGCACAAAGTTGTCACTGAATGATATATTGCTCAAACATGCCATGGGCATATGTGAAATTACACCACAAAATACATTCTGCTGCTTCTGCTGAGTAGGGAATACCACATGAGACTTTTTGGGAGCCTAGCCATGTACAGGACCCCAAAAACCAAGCACCGCCTTCAGGCTTTCTAAAGGCATAACATTTTGATTTTACTCCTCACTACCTATCACAGTTACGGAGGCCCTGAAATGTCCAGATAGCACAACCCCCCCCCCCCCCCAATGACCCTATTGTGGAAAGTAGACAACCCAAGGTATTTGGTAAGAGGCATGGTGAGTATTTTGCAGCTCTCATTTGTTTTTGAAAATTAAGAAAGAAAATATTTCTTTTTTCTTTTTTCAATTTTCAAAACTTTGTGACAAAAAGGGAGACTTGCAAAATACTCAATATGCCTCTCAGCAAATAGCTTGGGGTGTCTACTTTCCAAAATGGGGTCATGGGGGGGGTGTTCTGTGCTATCTGGGCATTTCATGGCCTCCGAAACTGTGATAAGCAGTGAGGAGTGAAATCAAAAATGTACTCCCTTAGAAAGCCTGAAGGCGGTGATTGTTTTTTGGGGTCCTGTATGTGGTCAGACTGCCAAAAAGTCCCATATATGTGGTATCCCCATACTCAGGAGAAGCAGCAGAATGTATTTTGGTGTGTAATTCCACATATAACAATGCCATGTTTGAACAATATATCATTTAGTGACAACTTTGTGCAAAAAAAAAAAAAAAGTTTGTAATATTCCCGAAACTTGTGGCAAAATATTAAATATTCCATGGACTTAACATGCCTCTCAGCAATTAGCTTGAAGTGTCTTCTTTCCAAAATGGGGTCATTTGGGGGGGGGGGGGGGGTGTTTCATGGCCTCTGAAACCGATAGGTAGTGAGGAAGTGAAATCACCATTTTACGCCCTTAGAAAGCCTGAAGGCGGTGATTGGTTTTCGGGGTCCGGTACACGGCTAGGCTCCCAAAAAGTCTCACACATGTGGTATCCCCGTACTCAGGAGAAGCAGCAAAATGTATTTTGGTGTGTGAATTCACATATGCCCATGGTATGTTTGAGCAATATATCCTTTAGTGACAACTTTGTGCAAAAAAAAAAATTGTAATTTTCCGGAAACTTGTGGCAAAATATAAAATATTCCATGGACTCAACATGCCTCTCAGCAAACAGCTTGAGATGTCTACATTCTAAAATGGGGTCATGGGGGGGGGGGGGGGGGTTGTGCTATCTTTGCATTTTATGGCCTTCGAAACTGATAGGTAGTGAGGAGTGAAATCAAAAATTTACGCCCTTAGAAATCCTGAAGGCGGTGCTTGGTTTTTGGGGTCCTGTACGCCGCTAGGCTCCCAAAAAGTCTTACACATGTGGTATCCCCATACTCAGGAGAAGCAGCAGAATGTATTTTGGGGTGTAATTCCACATATAACCAATATAACCATGGCATGTGTGAGCAATATATCATCTAGTGACAACTTTGTGTCATTGTTTTTTTGTGTTATTTTTCAATCACTTGTGACAAAAAAAAAATGTTCAATGGGCTCACCATGCCTCTCAACAATTTCCTTGGGGTGTCTACTTTCCCAAATGGGGTCATTTGGAGGGAGATTTGTACTGCCCTGCCATTTTAGCACCTCAAGAAATGAGATAGTCAGTCATAAACTAAAAGCTGCGTAAATTCCAGAAAATGTACCCTAGTTTGTAGATGCTATAACTTTTGCACAAACCAATAAATATACGTTATTGACTTTTTTACCAAAGACATGTGGCTGAATACATTTTGGCCTAATTGTATGACTAAAATTAGGTTTATTGGATTTTTTTTATAACAAAAAGTAGAAAATATTTTTTTTTTCAAAATTCTCAGTCTTTTTCCATTTATATCGCAAAAAATAAAAATCGCAGAGGCAATCAAATACCATCAAAAGAAATATTTAAATTCTTCTGCTGTGGAATTTGTGAAATGCTTTTAATACATAGTGCTATAGGAATGCTGGCTTCTGGATTTCTTTAAATTGCATTTATAAGGTGCCATTGTTGGCCATGCACCCTTCTCTACTCACTTTGGGCAACAGTGCAGGACAGGATGATAAACATTAGTTACTTTGGCTGTGACTGTCACCAGCACCCCCAAAATATTTATGCTACCCACTCTTGGGACATTCATACGTAGTGTTTAATTTGTTTGCTGTCTGACTGGTAAGAGAGCTGGAAACGTGCACCTTGCTTTAAATAGCTAGTTATTGAATGCTGAGACACTGAAGGTCTTCAACTGCCCTTGTGCTGTGCTAGGCTTCTGGCCTGGACGAAGTTCCTCCAGCCCATGTTTAATCTACTTATTACTGATTATGTCCCAAGATGCATGTTTTGTTAGTCTAGAAATGGGGACTGCGCTGTGCTAAAAGGCCTTGATGAGGCAGTGTGGCTTCCACATAGATCTGCAACTATACAGTATGCTACTAAGACATTATGCACACTAGCACTCCTGCGTTTAACTTTTCTAGACGCAAGAGGATTTTTCTTGTAAATATTAACAACTTTATGATTCCCAGATCATCTTAATCTGTATTTAGATGTTCCTGCTTTAAAGCAGGTTTAGGTGCATTTAGACATGCATTTAGCCCAATATAGAGTATCTAATCTGTCCGTATGTGCAAATAATTCTGTTTTCTGTAAACTTAGCTAAACTGTCTGCACCAAAGTGCAGGTAAATGCTCAGTGTGAATGGTGCCACTAAAAATCTATTCATGCATTTATATGCATTAATGTCCTCTCAATGCATGTAGGCAGTTGCTGCTGGAAACATAGCTTGAAGCTTGTTTGACCTGGATTATATTTGAAAAAATGTAAATTCAGCTTACCTTAAAAGTGGACAGTGGCAGTCATTAGAACAGTGGACAGTGTCAGCAGGGCAGTGGATAGTGTGTAGACAGTGTCAGTAGGGCAGTGGATGATGTGTGGACAGTGTCAGTAGGGCAGAGGATGGCGTCAGTAGAGATGTGGACAGTGCCAGTAGGGCAGTGGATAGTGTAAATAGGACAATAAAGAAAACCACCATGAATGGGTAGTGGGATGATATAAATCGGCTACTGTAAGCTAAACAACTGGTCATGGATTGTCACCAGCTTCTGGCACATGACACTACAATTGACCCATTGCCTTTACAACTTGGGGACTAAGTGCTTGTTAAAAACCTGAGATAAGAGTGGGGCAAAAAGTTTGAACTTCACTGGTAACTCTGCCCCTGTAGGGCTTAATCTCAACCTTTCTCTGACTCACCTGTTTTTGACGTGGCAGCTGAAAATCAAGGAGGGGCATCAGGGCACCTGCATCAAAACATGTTACAGCTAGTGTTGGGCGAACGATTCGACTTGAGCATGAGTTCGGGCTGAACATTGGCTGTTTGGCCCGTTAATCTAACGCCCAAATTTGCAGGGTGTTTGGCGGGGTTAACCCCGCCAAATGCAGTGCAATGCACTGCGTGCTGAACAGTGCATTCTGTGCCCTGATTGGGCAAAGCTTTCCGCACACTCCCTTGGTCACAGCACAAAGATAAAAATGACAAACATGCTATATATAGTAAATAAGACACCCACTGCTTGAGCAATAATCCAATCATGCTAATGAATCTGTCGGACTGCCTAGCTGATGGAAATGGGGAGAGGAAGGGAGATCATATAACACTAATGAGAAACATCAAAAAAGTAAAAATAAAAATAAACCATAAGGAAAGAGCAAAAAAGAGAGAAACAGAAAGAAAGAGGAGAAGAGAGAAAACGAGAGAAAGAGGGAATAAAGAAGAGGAAAATAATTATATATATTTCCAAATATCATTATAAACACTAGCATATAAAATAGGGAATTGTAACATGTCTACGACCTATTTTTGACATATAAATAGATGGGTGTGAAATAAAAAAGGAATCCGTTCCCCCCTTTATAAATTCCAATTCTATAAAAATCCATGTACAGGTTTCAAACACTACTTAATTGAATGTCGTAGAAAGCTGGAGAAAAATGTAAAAGACAGCTAAACTTGACTGCTATTTTAAGAAAAGATCCACATCATATCTATGGTTCAAGCCTGTGGGAAATCTGTTGTGGAGGTTAAAAATCCACCAGACCTCTCTTTCCAAGGGTTTCTGGTGGATGTCACCCCCTCTGGGAAATCCTTTAACCCTTTCCAGACCACAAACCCTAAATGAGTCCACATTGCCTGCATGGGCATATTTAAAATGCTTAGAGGACATTTGATAGACCTTTGTCATTAACAGAGGCGTATCTAGTGAAAATGATGCCTATGGCAAGCACTGAAACTGCGCCCCTGTCAAAACATTTGAAACCCATCTTTCAGATAACCTTAACAAAAAAAAACAGCTAACGAAACTACAACATCAGCACCCATAAATGCGGCCTTACCAGCACCCATAAATGCAGTAACATCATCACCCATAAAGGCAGTAACATCAGCACCCATAAATGCGGCCTTACCAGCACCCAAAAATGCAGTAACATCATCACCCATAAATGCAGTAACATCAGCACCCATAAATGCGGCCTTACCAGCACCCAAAAATGCAGTAACATCAGCACCCATAAATGCGGCCTTACCAGCACCCATAAATGCGGCCTTACCACCACCCATAAATGCGGCCTTACCACCACCCATAAATACAGTAACATCAGCACCCATAAATGCGGCCTTACCAGCACCCATAAATGCAGTAACATCAGCACCCATAAATGCGGCCTTACCAGCACCCATAAATGCGGCCTTACCAGCACCCATAAATACAGTAACACCAGCACCAAAAAATGCTGCGCCAGCGCCTCTGACACTGTTCAGAGGTAGAGAGGGAGCAGGATCACCAGCAGCCGGGTGCCCTGGGCTGCCTAGTTTTCCTAGTGGTAGCGCCGGCCCTTTCTGCTTGGCACACACACAGAATCGCACATGATGACTTTAAGACCCATTTCACACTGGGGGTGTTTTTCAGGTGCTACAGCGCTAAAAATAGCGTTTGCATAGCGCTTGAAAAAAGCCTCAGCTGCAAACCCAGCGTGAAAGACCGAGTGCTTTCACACTGGGGCGCTGCGCTGGCAGGGCATCACAAAAAGTCCTGCCATCGGCTTCTTTGCAGCGGTGGAGGAGCGGTGAATACATCGCTCCTCCACCGCTCCTGCCCATTGAAATCAGCGGCATTTTGTGGGCGGATTTAACCTCTTTTAGGCTGCTAGCGGGGGGGTTAAAACCACTAGCAGCCGAATAGTGCCACTAAAACTATGGTAAAGCGGCGCTAAAAATATCACCGCTTTACCACTGACGCCCGGGGCGGATCAGTGTGAAAGGGGTCCAAGTCATCATCATGTGCGATTGTGTGTGTGTGCCAGGCCCAAGCAGAAGCAAGCAGCCAATCAAATATAGTGCTCAATATGGATTAAATAAATATGCTTAGCCATTGATATCATAAATAAAATGTAATAAAGTGATTTGTGCAACAGCAAGTACTACTTACACTTTGTTTATGATATCTATGGCTAAGCATATTTATTTAATCCAAATAATTTGAGCACTATATTTGATTGCTTGCTTTGCAGTGGGCACTGGATACAGGTTACTGGTACACTGTACACATGCTGCATGTACTGTACTAGTACCTGATGCTGCCGGGGGAGGGTCCAATTACATTTCTTCTCTCTAGTGATTCTCCTCGTCTTCATTCTCCAGGTTCCCCTTCAGAGTCCTCTCCAGCGTCACCGACCACATCGCGACACGTCACACAGACCCGGGAGACCCCCGAGAAGAGAAGATGAAGCAGACAGCAGTTGCGCAGAGGAGGGTAGGCGGAGCTTTAGGCTCCGCCTCCGCCAGTTACCCTATGGCTACGGGCGGTCACTCTGGCCAGAGCCAACTCATCGGCCGTCATGGGGGGCGCCTGTTGCCTCCCTCCTCACTAGCTAATGAAGTGCTGTGCTGGCGCCGCGCTCCAGCAGGCCGGCCGTGGTGCTAGGCACTAGATTGTGCGGGAGGAGGCCGCGAGAGAACGGGTGGGACTTTTTTTTTGTGCGGGGGCTGCCCCATGATAGTGTTCACTAATTCTGGTTCATAATTGCCATGTTTTGCTCCCTAGGTATTGTAGTTTACACAAAATGCACTCCACTGCATAAACAACAATTGTAGTTCCCCAATGAATATAATTGCATATTGTGAACTCTACCAGTGGCACAGGCTACAATACTTTTATGTTCCTTAGCATAGGTGTGCGCAGCCTAATGCATTAGGATGTGCACCCTTAAGCTCAAACACACATGCATGTGTATGTATCTACATATATATGACTCCGGCACATTGATCTCCCTGCTGGCACAGTGAAAGAGAAGAGCATAAACACTTCTCTTATGGCTGAACCGGTAAGAGGGAGATCTTTTCCATGTTCCTGTTGCTACACAGAGCGATAACACTAATGCACATGGGGTGATTAGGGTGTGCCTGGGCACACCCGGCACACCCTGTGCGCACGCCTATGTTCCTTAGTGTGTTTATTGCAGAAACAGCAGATATTGAGGCCGCATATACATGAGCCCTGGACCTTCAACTAGGTCCTCATCTGACCAGAGGACCATACAAGCCCTCAACATGAGGGAGTGGGTGCTTTGGGTCAGGGGTGCCCCCTCACCCCAAAGAACCTTGTCCCCATGTCGATGGGGACAGCATTCGCTCGTTCCTCCCCACTTTCCTGACCTGCCAGGCTGCATACCCAGATAAGGGTCTGGTATGGATTTTTTTTAAAACATTTTTTAATTTTGCCATTTTTATTTTCTTGTACAAAGGGTTTTATTGAACAAAAAGATCATCAAAAAAATACAGAATAAAGAAAACATTGGTGGAAACAGCATGTATACATGTTTAAATAAACTGCAAGTGTCAATAATATTAATCTGAGACAGAAGGATTTGCAGAAGCTCCTGGAAAGTCAGGGGCGATCTTATGAGGTCAGCAAATTCCGATGGTGTGCAAACATACTAGGATTCACTTACGTGTAGGTGCTTTTGCTAAGCTTTATGTAACACAAGTATCGAGGCAAATTGTAATACATAACCTTTCAATAAGAAAACAAAAAGAAAGAAAAATGTAAAGAAAAATAAAAAAGAACTGAAGGGCGTACCTAAAGGAAAGCAATATGTATTCATAATCTTTTTTTTTTTCCATTTTTCTTTTTCTTTTCTTTTTCCCTTTCCATTATGTGTCCAGTCCCGGCAGGACTAGGCTTGCAGGCCAGAGAGAGTTAAAGAAGAGTAAATAGGAGGAAGATGTGGGGGGGGGAGCAGAAGGAGAGTGAGGTAGGAGTATAGAATAGACAAGGGGGGGAAAGAACAGAGAAAGATGGGTGAAGGGAATGGAGAGTTCATGGGGTGGGGGGTGGATAAACACTAGAGTGAGAGTAGTGTTGGATCGAAGCGGGAAGGGTGGATATGTGCCACCCAAGGTCGCCACGTCCGGAGGAACTTGTCATGCGTGTCTGATAACACGGCTGTCAGCTCCTCATTTACCATGATATCATTTACGCGATTTTTAACTGCTTCGAAACTGAGAGCCGGAGTTTTCCAAGTTTTTGCTATAGTTAATTTGAGATGTCAGTTGGCGCTCTGGTCGCAGTAATTCTGTGATCGGTTTCCCTAAAAGGGCTTCAAAAGGGTCCCTCTTTATGTTAGTGTTGAAGAGGTGATAGAGAAGTGCGTAGACTCTGACCCATAGTCTGCATACCCTGGGGCACTTCCACCAAATGTGAGCCATCGTGCCCTCCTGAGAACACCCACGGAAACATAAGGGAGAATATGATGGGATAAAACTCGCTAATATGGCCGGGGTGTAATACCATCTATAAAGCAATTTATAAGCGTTTTCCAAGACAAGAACATTCTTAGAGCACTTGGACAGTGCAATAGTCATGACCTGCCAATCCTCTGGGTCCAGTCGCTTCCCCAATTCCGCCTCCCACTGGAGATGGTATGATCTCAAGGGTGTTTTTTTGGAGCCTATTATGGCTGCATATATTAAAGAAATCAATCCCAAAGACTGGGGTCCTGATCTACAAAGGCTTTCAAAGGGGGTTAAAGTGTAAGGGGTTGGTTGAGATTTTATAAGTGATTGAAGGAAATGTCGGAGTTGCATATAGCTGTAGTGCTCCTTGAGGGGGATATCATGAGAGGAACGCAAATGGGATAATTCTGGTGGGGGTAAACATAGAATGGACATCCACAAAACCATTTTCGGTCCACCACTTGAACTGCTGTGGATTATCACGTCCAGGTGGGAACAATGGACACTGGAGAAGGCGAAGTAGGAGGAGATGGGGAGAGTTCAGTCCCGCTGAGAAGGGACCTGGACCGGTAAGACCCGGAAATAGTAGAGCAGCTTTGGGAGATAGGTCATACAGATGGTTGCAATCTTTCTGAACCAGGACAACGGGAGGGTGGACCAGGAGGAGAGCATGTTTGCCAGCTTCCCGAGCAATAAGGGAAAGTTGACTTGATATAGGCCCGATTATCTTGGGGTGAGCCGGATCCCCAGGTAGGAAACTGAATTTACCCAATGGAAAGAGAATGCCGATTGCAGGATTTCTAGCTCAGAGGGCGAAAGGTTGATCGACATTGCCTTGAATTTAGCAGGGTTAACTGATAGGCCCGAAAAGGTGGCAAAGGTGTCCAATAGGGATGAGCTTCGAGTTCGAGTCGAACGCATGTTAGACCGTTTGTCAGGGACTAACCCGCAGGAGAACTAACATCTATGGCCAGCAGAATCCTGTATCAATTAACACAAATTCTCCAGCACTAATGCGAACACCTGCACGCCAAATCACACACACCACGTGAGAGACTCCAGGCACCAAGCATACTATTTAAAGCATGTTGCAGCAGTCACCAACTGCTGCATGATCTTCAGCTTCCTGTGTATTCCTCAGTTCCTGTTCCTGTTGTCTTGGATTATCTGCTAAACGACCCGGCTTGTCTTGACCTATCTGATCTGTACTTACCCCGGCTTGACCCTTGGCTCGTTCCTGTTACTCCGCTCTGATCTGCTGCACCGTGTATGACCCCTGGCTTGTTTTATGGACTTTGCTACTGTTTGATCTGCTGCACTGTGTATGACCCCTGGCTTGTTTTATGGACTTTGCTACTGTTTGATCCGCTGCACCGTGTATGACCCCTGGCTTGTTCTATAGACTTTGCTACTGTTTGCTGTCCTGTGTATGAACCCCGGCCTGGCTCCTGACACTGCTCCTGGTACTTCCTGCTGTACGATCTCATCTGGTACTTCCGAGGTACCCCTACCTAGCAGTCTACCCTGCTCGTCAGCTGCCCACCAGTGGACTTCTCTGCTTCATCTCAGCTTGCTGCAGCCAGCAACCCCTGCCGCTTTGAGTATAGCTCCCCCTGTACCACCTCCAGGGGGCGCTCTGCACTTAGTCGCAAGGGAAGCTCTCCCGGCACTTCAGCCTCCGATCAGGTACGTGATAGTATCATGCAGCCAGTAACGTCAGAGGCTGACGGAGGTGCTTCCCTGCTCAAGACTCTGTGCCAGCAAGTCGCTACGCTGACCCAAGCAGTGACAAATCTACAAGGACATTATTCCCAGTTGGAGATTCACCTTCAGAACCAAGCAATGTCTCCTATGATGATTCCACCCCCTGAACCAAGGGTACCTACTCCGGAGCGCTTATCTGGTGACCGAGGGAAGTTCCGAGCATTCAAGGACACCTGTTTACTTTACCTGGCCCTCCAACCAAGAACCTTTTCCATAGAAACTGTTAAAGTGGGATTTGTTATTTCCCTGCTGTCCAATGAACCCCAGTCCTGGGCTCATCAGTTACTAGAGCAAAAGGATCCCGCTATTAATTCAGTGAACTTGTTCTTTGAAGCTATGTCCAGATTATATGATGATCCACAACGTATGGCTACTGCTGAGGCCGCCCTTCATGCCTTGCGGCAAGGGCAGCGCCCTGTAGAGGATTATATCGTGGACTTTCGCACCTGGGCTGCCGACACGGGGTGGAATGAGGCCGCTCTCAGATTCAAATTCCGGCTCGGCTTATCTGAACTTGTCAAAGATGAACTTGCACGAGTAGAGTCCCCAACCACTTTAGAAGGACTCACCCAGCTAGTCGTCCAAATTGATAGGCGCCTGCGGGAGCGACGGTCTGAACGATGTGCACGATCCTTCCGGCCTTCTTGGATGACGCCCACAGTTCCAGCTGTTCCTGCACCCGTCACTCCGTTCACGTCCAAAAAAGGGCCTATGCAAATTGGCGCAGTTCGCTCTGCTCTGACCCCTAACGAGAAACTTCATTGCCGGCAAGCTAACCTATGTTTCTATTGCGGAGATCCCGGACATATCCGTCTCAACTGCCCAATAAGGCCCAGTAGATCTCCTTTCCGCAACTCTACTAGCCTCCAAGTCCCGAAACCTTCTCCAACTCATCTTGTTCTCCATATCGCATTACAGTTGGCAAGAGGAGAGGTCAGACTTCCAGCAATAATCGACTCCGGGGCTTGCAGTTGCTTTTTGGACATTTCCCTGGCTAAAGACTTTCAGATTCCACTTCGGAGGAAGGAACATAAACTTAAAATTCACTTGGCTGATGGTTCAACACCGCAGTTTGGGCCTGTTACTCAAGAGACTTTGCCTATTCTCACCATGATTGACCCAGGCCATCAAGAATTTCTTTGTTTTGATGTTCTTTGTTCTCCTATGTTCCCTGTAATTTTGGGACTCCCTTGGCTACGGGCACACAACCCTCAGATAGACTGGAACACAGGGAATATCGCTTTCAAGTCAACTTATTGCCACCAGCATTGTATCATACCTGAACCTGTAGCACCTTCCAGTTGCCTTACCGTCCAGCCAGTTTCCAATTCTAGCCAAGACGTCCCTCCAGTTTACCATGACTTTTTAGATGTCTTCGATAAGAAAAAAGCGGACACTTTGCCACCTCATCGTTCTTACGATTGTCCAATCGAGTTGCTGCCTGGTGCAGAGATCCCCTTTGGTCGAATATTTCCACTTTCAGAGACTGAGCTTGAGACTTTACGTCAATATATTGACGAGAACTTAGAAAAAGGATTCATCCGCCCATCATCATCCCCAGCTGGTGCTGGAATATTCTTCGTGGAGAAGAAAGACCATTCCCTCAGGCCTTGTGTGGACTACAGGGAACTTAACAAAATCACGGTCAAAAATCGTTATCCTCTCCCCCTGGTTCCCGAGCTTTTTCAGAGATTCCGTTCTGCCCAAGTCTTTACTAAGTTGGACTTACGAGGCGCCTACAACCTTGTGCGCATCAGAAAGGGGGATGAGTGGAAGACCGCCTTCAGAACTCGTTTTGGGCATTTTGAATACCGTGTTATGCCTTTTGGACTATGTAATGCCCCAGCAACCTTTCAACATTTTGTAAACAACATCTTTAGAGAATTCCTGGATCATTTCCTGATCGTATATTTGGATGACATCCTCATCTTCTCTGACAGTCTGGAGTTACATAGAACCCACGTCCGGAAGGTACTATCTACATTGAGAGAACACAAGCTCTATGCAAAAGCAGAAAAGTGTCAATTTGAACAGGCATCCATACAGTTCCTGGGCTTAATTATTTCTACATCAGGTATAGCTATGGACCCTCAGAAAGTATCTGCTATTCTGGAGTGGTCAGCCCCTACCAACAAGAAAGGTATCCAAAGATTTGTGGGGTTCGCTAATTTTTATCGGAGATTTGTTAAAAACTTTTCTGGTATTATTGCCCCCATTACCCAGCTCACTCACCAGCATACCCGTTTCCAGTGGTCCCAGGAAGCCCAAGAAGCTTTTGATAAACTAAAGGCTCTATTCACCTCGGCCCCCATTCTACAACATCCAGATCCAGCCCTGCCCTATGTTTTGGAGGTCGATGCATCAGAAGTCGCCATAGGGGCTATCCTGTCACAACGCCAAGGCCCTAAAGCTTTACTATACCCTGTAGCCTTTTTCTCCAGAAAACTAAGCCAACCGGAAAGGAATTATGATGTGGGGGATCGGGAATTACTGGCAATAAAAGCTGCTCTGGAAGAATGGCGATACCTACTGGAAGGCGCAGCTCATCCCATCATGATATTCACCGACCATAAAAACCTTGAATATCTCAGATCTGCCAAACGACTAAGACCACGGCAGGCCAGATGGGCCTTGTTCTTTTCGAGGTTTAACTTTCACCTTACTTACCGTCCGGGGTCCAAGAATGGGAAAGCGGATGCCCTCTCACGCATGTTTCCAGAAACTCCAGAGACTGTGGCCCCTAGTACCATCTTGTCCCCTCAGAATTTCCTTTTAGTTCAACCTGATCTAAGATCAACCCTTGAACAAACCTCTGCTCAATGCCTTGAATCCGAAGGATCTGCATTCAGAAGGCAGGAAGGACTCCTGTGGCACGGGGACAAGATCTTCGTTCCCATGGGAGCCAGGCTTCAGGTCCTCAAGACCTTTCACGAACACCAACTTGCCGGCCATTTCGGGATTCATAAGACTACTGAGCTGATTCAGCGATCCTACTGGTGGCCTAACCTGAGGCAAGATTGTAAGGATTTCATAGGCTCCTGCACAACCTGTGCCAGAAGTAAAGGAAGCTGCACCCAAGCCTGGGGTTTGCTAAGACCACTACCTATCCCGGACCGCCCCTGGAAAATGTTGTCCATGGATTTTATTGTGGAGCTGCCCCCATCTGAAGGCTTTACCACTATCCTGGTGGTGGTCGACCGTTTATCAAAGATGGCCCACTTCCTGCCTCTACTAGGCACACCTTCTGCCATTGATACAGCACATGTCTTTATTAAAGAGATCGTAAGATTGCACGGCTTGCCAGACAGTATTGTATCCGACAGAGGAGTACAATTTACTTCAAGGTTCTGGAGGGCTCTCTGTAAAGCTTTGAACATTGAAATCTGTTTGTCTTCTGCCTATCACCCACAGAGTAATGGCCAGACGGAGAGGACGAATCAGACACTAGAGCAGTACCTCCGCTGTTTTTCTACCTTCTCTCAAGATAACTGGGTAACCTTGCTGCCATGTGCCGAATTCGCCTATAATAATTCGATACACGCCTCCACCAATCAGTCTCCATTCTGGGCAAACTATGGATTCCACCCATCCTTCTTGCCTTATGTCACTCCAGAAGCAGCGGTACCTGCTGTACAGGACAGATTAACTTTCATTCAAGAAAATTTACAGGTTCTTCAAGAAAACATGAAAAAAGCACAGGAGGACTATAAAAAGCATTATGACAGGAAGAGGAAAGGTGATCCAGTTCTGAAAGTAGGGGACAAAGTTTGGCTCTCCACATTGAATCTTAAATTGTCTTGCCCCTCCCGGAAGCTGGGCCCAAGATTCATCGGTCCCTTTGCGATTAAGAGAGAGATTAATCCTGTGGCTTTTGAATTGTCTCTGCCAAGCTCTTACAAGATTCACCCAGTCTTCCACGTCTCGCTGCTCAAGCCAATCAGTACTGGTCCCTTCTCTGGAAGAGAAGATCCTCCTCCACCTCCAATCACAGTGGGTGAAGAAACGGAGTTCGAGGTGGAAATCATCCTGGGTTGTCGAAAGAGAAGTAGACAAATTCAATATTTAGTGAAGTGGAAGGGTTACCCATCAGAGGAGAGCTCTTGGGAACCCGCAAGTAATGTTCATGCCCCTAGACTGCTACGTGAATTCTTCAGAAGATATCCGGAGAAGCAAGCCCGCCTGGGCATCCGGAGGCTGCCCCTTGGGGGGGGGGGGCACTGTCAGGGACTAACCCGCAGGAGAACTAACATCTATGGCCAGCAGAATCCTGTATCAATTAACACAAATTCTCCAGCACTAATGCGAACACCTGCACGCCAAATCACACACACCACGTGAGAGACTCCAGGCACCAAGCATACTATTTAAAGCATGTTGCAGCAGTCACCAACTGCTGCATGATCTTCAGCTTCCTGTGTATTCCTCAGTTCCTGTTCCTGTTGTCTTGGATTATCTGCTAAACGACCCGGCTTGTCTTGACCTATCTGATCTGTACTTACCCCGGCTTGACCCTTGGCTCGTTCCTGTTACTCCGCTCTGATCTGCTGCACCGTGTATGACCCCTGGCTTGTTTTATGGACTTTGCTACTGTTTGATCTGCTGCACTGTGTATGACCCCTGGCTTGTTTTATGGACTTTGCTACTGTTTGATCCGCTGCACCGTGTATGACCCCTGGCTTGTTCTATAGACTTTGCTACTGTTTGCTGTCCTGTGTATGAACCCCGGCCTGGCTCCTGACACTGCTCCTGGTACTTCCTGCTGTACGATCTCATCTGGTACTTCCGAGGTACCCCTACCTAGCAGTCTACCCTGCTCGTCAGCTGCCCACCAGTGGACTTCTCTGCTTCATCTCAGCTTGCCGCAGCCAGCAACCCCTGCCGCTTTGAGTATAGCTCCCCCTGTACCACCTCCAGGGGGCGCTCTGCACTTAGTCGCAAGGGAAGCTCTCCCAGCACTTCAGCCTCCGATCAGGTACGTGATACCGTTCGTCGAATTGCGAACATTATGGGCCATTCGCGCCAAATTCGAGTGGCGCGTCACGGCCCATAATTCATTGCGGCATCGCAGTGCATTGCTGGTTGATGATTGGCCAAGCATGCACTATGACCCGCATGCTTGGCCAATCACAGCGCCGTCTGCACAGAGAGCTGTAATTGGCCAAAGCCAGGGTGGCTTTAGCCAATTATGTTTCGGTGGTTTTGTACACGCCCCACACTATATAAGGCCGCCTACGTGGCGGCCTTGTGTAGTGTTTTGCGGCGGCGGAGAGAGATAGACAGAGAGACAGTGTCATTTGATTTAAGTTAGATAGAGTAGGCAGGCGAGTCAGTTAGCTGCACTTACAGTGTATTGTGTATATATATGCATCCTAGGTGTTGTGTGTGTATATATATATATATATATATATATATATATATATATATATATATATATACACTGTATTCAGTTTAGCTAGATCCGTTCCTGTTATTCTCTTCCTACTGACAGGCAGGCAGGTGTTTTTACAGTATTTACAGCTACCTGAAGAAAATTGCTGGTGTTCTTCTGATCTTATTAGTACCACAGGCAGGCAGCTACAGTATTTACAGTCAGTGTCAAGCGTCCTCTGCACAGTGTGCACCTAAAGCTACCTTTAGAAAATTGGTGGTGTTCTTCTGATCCTATTAGTACCGCAGGCAGCTGCAGTATTTACAGTTAGTGTAGTGCATCCTCTGTACAGTGTGTACCTAAAGCTACCTGAAGACAATTGCTGTTGTTCTGATCCAATAATACCACAGGCAGGCAGCTGCAGTATTTACAGTTAGTGCAGTGCGTCCTCTGCACAGTGTGCACCTAAAGCTACCTGAAGAAAATTGGTGGTGTTCTTCTGATCCTATTAGTACCGCAGGCAGCTGCAGTATTTACAGTTAGTGTAGTGCGTCCTCTGCACAGTGTGCACCTAAATCTACCTGAAGAAAATTGGTGGTGTTCTTCTGATCCTATTAGTAATGCAGGCAGATGCAGTATTTACAGTTAGTGTAGTGCGTCCTCTGCACAGTGTGCACCTAAAGCTACCTGAAGACAATTGCTGTTGTTCTGATCCTATTAATACCACAGGAAGGCAGCTGCAGTATTTACAGTTAGTGTAGTGCGTCCTCTGCACAGTGTGCACCTAAAGCTACCTGAAGAAAATTGGTGGTGTTCTTCTGATCCTATTAGTACCGCAAGCAGCTGCAGTATTTACAGTTAGTGTAGTGCGTCCTCTGCACAGTGTGCACCTAAAGCTACCTGAAGACAATTGCTGTTGTTCTGATCCTATTAATACCACAGGCAGCTGCAGTATTTACAGTTAGTGTACTGTGTCCTCTGCACAGTGTGCACCTAAAGCTACCTGAAGAAAATTGGTGGTGTTCTTCTGATCCTATTAGTACCACAGGCAGGCAGCTGCAGTATTTACAGTTACAGTTGTATGCAAAAGTTTAGGAACCCCTGACAATTTCCATGATTGTCATTTATAAATATTTGGGTGTTTGGATCAGCAATGTCATTTTGATCTATCAAATAACTGAAGGACACAGCAATATTTCAGTAGTGAAATGAAGTTTATTGGATTAACAGAAAATGCAAAATATGCATCAAAACAAAATTAGACAGGTGCATAAATTTGGGCACCCCAACAGAAAAATCACATCAATATTTAGTAGAGCCTCCTTTAGCAGAAATAACAGCCTCTAGATGCTTCTTATAGCCTGTAATGAGTGTCTGGATTCTGGATGAATGTATTTTGGACCATTCTTCCTTACAAATCATCTCTGGTTCAGTTAGGTTTGATGGTTGCCGAGCATGGACAGACCGCTTCAAATCACCCCACATATGTTCAATGATATTCAGGTCTGGGGACTGGGATGGCCATTCAAGAACATTGTACTTGTTCCTCTGCATAAATGCCCGAGTAGATTTTGAGAAGTGTTTTGGGTCGTTGTCTTGTTGAAATATCCAGCCCCAGCGTAACTTCAACTTTATGACTGATTCCTCAACATTATTCTCAAGAATCTGCTGATATTGAGTGGAATCCATGCGACCCTCAACTTCAACCAGATTCCCAGTACCCGCACTGGCCACACAGCCCCACAGTATGATGGAACCTCCACCAAATTGTACTGTGGGTAGCAAGTGTTTTTCTTGGAATGCTGTGTTCTTTTGCCACCATGCAGACCGCCCCTTGTTATGACCAAATAACTCAATCTTTGTTTCCTCAGTCCACAGCACCTTAGTCCAAAATGAAGCTGGCTTGTCCAAATGTGCGTTTTCATACCTCAAGTGACTCCGTTTGTAGCGTGTGTGCAGAAAAGGCTTCTTTCGTGTCACTCTCCCATACAGCTTCTCCCTGTGAAAAGTGCGCTGAATTGTTGAAGGTTGTATAGTGACACCATCTGCAGCAAGTTGATGTTGTAGGTCTTTGGAGGTGGTCCGTGGGCTGTTTTTGACCGTTCTCACCATCCTTCGCCTTTGCCTCTCCAATATTTTATGTGGCCTGCCACTTCTGTTTCTTTCTACGTCTCACTCCCTTACCTGTCAGGCCTCGCCCCAGGTGCTGCGCTTTTAGAGGAGATCCGGA
Source organism: Aquarana catesbeiana (assembly GCF_042186555.1). Lineage (NCBI taxonomy): Eukaryota > Metazoa > Chordata > Amphibia > Anura > Ranidae > Aquarana > Aquarana catesbeiana. Next base: position 197,986,493 of record NC_133330.1, on the reverse strand, counting down.
GGCCCATGCACGCGAAGATCAGTCTTTTGGGGAGCCAGGCAAGCCAGGAGGACTAATAGGGCCGTTGCTGGGTGTAGCAAGATGGCCGCCACTCCGAGGACCAGGCCGGAGCCGCGGGCCGTCCTAGAAGCTGGTGCAGGGTGCAGAGGCTCAGCGCTGGGGGCCACAGGCAGTCCGGGGGCCGAGGCAGGCAGAGATCCGTCTCGGGGGAGCTTGGTATGTCCGGGAGATGAGCAGGAGCCGCCGCCGGGTGGAGCAAAATGGCCGCAGCTCCAAGCACTAGGCCGAAGCCGGGGACTTTCCTACAGGCAAGGCCCAGGGCGGAACGATCCGGTCTCCGCAGCCTTGAGCAGCGCTCCAGGTGGTTAGGCAGCACCAAGGGCCATGCAGGTGACGGGACAAGCCTGTTGAGGTGTCTTTTTCTGACAGGATTGTTAGGATTAAAGCAGGATGGCTATTACAGGAGTTTGGGCAAACGGAGCTCTCTCTAAAAGCGTCCTACTCCATAGCTCCTCAGGCCACGCCCTGGCCTGCCACTTCTGGCCTTAACAAGAACTGTGCCTGTGGTCTTCCATTTCCTCACCATGTTCCTCACAGTGGACACTCACAGTTAATATCTCTGCGTTAACTTTTTGTAGCCTTCCCCTAAACCATAATGTAGAACAATCTTTGTTTTCAGGTCATTTCAGAGTTGTTTTTGGCCCCCATGTTGCCACTCTTCAGAGGAGAGTCAAAGAGAACAACAACTTACAATTGGCCACCTTAAATACCTTTTCTCATGATTGGATGTACCTGTCTACGAAGTTCAAGGCTTAATGAGCTCACCAAACCAATTGTGTGTTCCAATTAATCAGTGCTAAGAAGTTACAGCTATTCAAATCAACAAAATGACAAGCGTGCCCAAATTTATGCACCTGTCTAATTTTGTTTTGTTGCATATTGCGCATTTTCTGTTAATCCAATAAACCTCATTTCACTACTTTAGTATTACTGCGTCCTTCAGTTATTTGGTAGATCAAAATGAAATTGCTGATCCAAACACCCAAATATTTGTAAATGACAATCATGGAAATTGTCAGGGGTTCCTAAACTTTTGCAACAACAGGTAAAGGTGAGTGTTTGGCCCGATACAGTTTTGGATTTGTGAAAGATAAATTAATTGATTTTTACTTCAGTTATAATAAAATGAGAAATTACAATGACAAGATAATGATAATAAAAAAGGGGGAAAAATGTTTTTGTTAATGGAAAGGACAATTATCTGTAATGTCCATACGTGCTAAAATATTGTCCATAATATTGCTGACCACATTTAGAAGGCAGCCCCGTTGCAGGAAAAGAAGCGATCCTCTGGGTACTGTAGAAAAAAACACAAGGCGCCACTCTAAGTGCAGAGGTTACATGAGGTTTATTAAAAGACTAAGAAAAGCGGTACTCACAAGGGTACATGATAAAAAGCATGTTGGCAATAATGCCGGAGTGTCCTGAAGAGTCTCTAATCCAGGTCTGGATAGCGGTGGTGTCCGATGGACGGGCTACGCTGGTGGATGCCGTCACTTCCTGCCACTGGAACACTAATCGTGTGCGCGCAGCCTCGTACTGTCGGTGACGGCGTGTCACTGAGACACCGCTCGTCACCCACGGGGGTGCACAGTCATTGGGCATGGCTGTTTACCACGTGATCGCACGTGAAAAATAAAAAAGTGGCGCTACCTAAAACTAAATTTTACCCTTACAGTGACTAATTACTCTAACTAGTGAACACCTATTACAGTGTATATCATCATAACAAAAATTACATATGTAAAAATTATGGTGAACACCAAGTGAACAAAATTACAAGTTTTAGCACAGTGCCAGTACTGCAAAAAAATATTATATATATATAAACAATCCTAAAGGATGAAGATATAAAGTTGTTATATATACTTTGGCGTGTATAAAAATTGTGATCTAGTGACAGAAACAAAAGTTCATTTAAATTCGTGCCAAAAAGTCCTCAAAACACCATGTGTAGAATCTTCTTGCAAGAACTTCCACCACACCCGGGTGTTCGATGAGCCCACTCCCAGTGAAAAACGTACTTACCAGCTCCAATTGCCCCCACTTGCGTGTAAGGCTGTAAAGCTTAATGATTCCAAATCACCGGGATTCAGCTCACAATTTCTCCATCCAAGTACACGTGCAAATTATGTTCCATATGTGAAATAAGAAAAAATGCTCCAGATGGTGTGATAACGTAAAACCAGTTTATTAACACACACTCCAAACAAATCTCCACAGCAACCTCCACAGCACACTGTGTAAACAGTATACAACACAGCAACTTGTAAACCTCCTGAGGGTATGAGGTCACGGCGGACCCGAGATAAGCAGGCGTCTAGTACGATTATCTCACCCACTCCTCGTTCGCCCCACTGCTAGACCCGGTCTGTTCCTAGGTAGGCTACACCGCAACGCTCGTCCCTCTATACGTCACTCGTTAGCGATGTCCACCACTGCTCGGCCACGCCCCGACATGTTTTGTCACGCCTGTGACTTATTCATGGGATAGGCCGCCCCGCGTGTCCATCAATCCTTATATACCCTCCCGTCTGTGACTGACAGAGGATATTTTAGTGCGCATGCGCCCTACGTGTACATCGCGCCTGCATAGTAACCGTGTCCCCATGAGCGCAAACCCCCTATTGCTTGGGAACGCTACTCAATGGGTCCTGAAGCATCGGACTGTCTTGGCTGTCAACTTTAAATATGCATTTATTAGATGTAATTATCTTTCAATCACATATTATTTAGTAGTGAGAGGTACTTAATTTACTGCTAAATATAAATACCGGACCCTAAATGTTAACCTTTTCCGTACTGATTGCTTTAGCAATATTGCTCAAACAAATCAAACGTCACCAAGCAACCTCCTCTTCACAAATTTCATAAAGAGTGAATAAACTATGATCGTACACAACAATAAAAACATTCATTTAAAATTACACATATTCATAAAAATCAATATTAAAAATACAATAATATAATATTAAAAATATACATTCGCACTTTATCTCCTTAAAAGACAACTATAGGTGGCTGAAATTAAATGATTCTAACTAATCTTGACTAATTGGACTGTAGTGTTCATGAGTGGGTGGTTTCTCATTCATATCTACCAGACGTTATAACTTCGTCTAGTTGCATGTAATATCCACCCTACCCTGCATATAATATACCATATTGCTTATACTATGTAGTGCAGCAGCCACTGGGGTTTACTCCCACTGGTCCTTAGTTGGTATCTATATAAAATCTGAAGTGCAGATTCCACTGGGGATTCCTCCCAACGACCACTGGTAGATGTCGGTCAGAGATTCATCTTTGATTCTCCCCTCAGTATGAAGCTGCATAAATCAAGTCTGCATTCTCTAGAATCAGATGTTTCCCTCTCCATTATGATATAATCTCTACTTCTCTTCGGTGAACCCACGTCCTATGATATTATTTTTGGTGGGTATTCACCTCTCCATTGCCATATGTATATCCCATATAGAGATACATGCAGTCCTATATATGGTAGACCTCACGGTGGGTTAAGACTCCATATAGGTATACTCCCGTTCTCTTCTCCAATGGTATATACACTACCCCTAATTAAAGTGACAGTGCTGTATCAGTATCTTCTGCGACTATTTCATAAATAGGTGGTATATACACTCCCACTAAATATAGTGACAGTGCTGTGCTAATATCTTCCGAAACAATCTTATATATCGGTAGGTGCTACAACATTCCGACAATTGTTATTAAAATAATTGTCAAATCAAATCCTCTAGGGGTCAAACTTTTAAAAAGAAATATCCATTCAGTTTCCCTCCGTGATAGATCCCTTATCCTATTGGATCCTCTCCAGGAAGGGTGCACTACATCAATGCCACAGAACTGTAGCAAGGACAGATCCTGTTGATGTTTATCCTTGAAGTGCAGGGTCACACTATGGTATTTATATCCGTTTTTTATGTTAGTCAAATGTTCACTTATACGGATTTTCAATTGTCTCTTGGTTCTCCCCACATAAAATAGGCCGCATGGGCACCACATCAGGTAAACCACATGCGTGGTAGTACATGTACTAAACTCCTTGATTTCAAATGTCTCTCCCTCTCTATTGGTGACATTTGTAATACCCCTATTGCTGACTCTCACTGTTTTGCAACATACACATTTCCTACAGCAATAGAACCCCCTGAAGTCAAATCTCAGGGTTTTTAGACTCGGTGGGTCCAAAATTTTTTTGACTATTTCGTCGCCTATATTAGGGGCTCTACTATATATGAATTTGGGTTGTGTTGGTAATGTTTCCCCTAAATATCTGTCTTGGCAAAGGATATACCAGTATTTCCTATAAATACTTTCTATTTCCCTATACTGGCAATGGAATCCTGAAATAAAGCTCAGTTGGTGTTGAGTATCACCTAATTGTGGCTCTTTCTTCTTCATGCATTCCTCCCTGGGGATTTCCGCCACTTCTTGGATTATTTCCCTGAGTTTCTCATTGCTATACCCCTTTTGCATAAATTTCTCCTTCAAGACATTAGCTTGCACCAAATAGTCATCCAACTGTGTACAATTCCGACGGATTCGCAATATCTGTCCTTTCGGAATATTCTTTATCCAGGACGGATGATGCCCGCTTGCAACGGACAAATAACTATTGCGGTCCGTCGGTTTAAAGTATACCTTAGTTTTTAGTGCATTGGAGTCTTTCTCTATAGTAACATCCAAGAAATTAATAGTTTGCTCACTAATTTGATATTCTAATTTAATATTGTTCGTGTTTCTATTCAAATATTCTAAAAATTCCTCCACAGACTCCTTTGATCCCTCCCAAATCAACAAAATATTATCGATAAACCTACGGTAAAATTTTAACTGGGACCTATCGATGTTAAACACCTGTCTATCTTCCCATTCGGACATGAACAGGTTGGCGAGACTGGGGGCATATTTGGCCCCCATCGCCACGCCAACCTGCTGAGAGAAAAACTGTCCGTTAAACCAAAAATAATTGTGGGACATGCAAAATTCCAATGCATGTCCCACAAATTTCTTCTGTACATATGGGATGTCATCCCTTCTACTTAATGCCCATTTCAGGGCCAAAGATGCATCCTCATGCTGTATAATTGTATATAAGGAGGCTACGTCAGCCGTTACCAGGTATGATACTGATGATGGATCCAATTTGACTTGTTCCAGTAAGTGTAACAGGTCCGATGTGTCCTTTAAATAAGCTCTCGTTTCCTTTACACTAGGCTGGAGGAATTTGTCTAAATATTCCCCCAACCTTGCGGTCACCAACCCAATCCCATTGACTATAGGTCGAGGGGGTGGGTTCTGAGTGTTTTTATGAACTTTGGGCAGTGTGTAGATAACCGGTATTCGGCATGCACTTGGTACAAGATATCTTTTCTCTTTAGGATTTAGGGCCTTTATCCCAAAACCCCAATCTATCAACGCTGCCAATTGGATGCTATATGGCTCTGTGGGATCAGATTTTAATCTTTTGTATGTAATCCGATCACTCACCAGGTCCACCAACTGGTCATGGTAAAATGACTTATCCATGACTACTACCCCCCCTCCCTTATCAGCTGGTCGAATTATTATAATTTTTCTTTTTTCCAGGGATTTTATACCTTCACTGATATAATGAGGATTCACCCCTTTTTTGTGGCAAGTCCTCAATATCCTTTAGCACCAGTTTTTTAAACACCTCTACACAGTGGTTACTAGGGATTTGGGGGTTGAATATCGATCTATTTCTTAGGCCACTGTCTATTTTATTAGACACCACAGACGCTCTTGTTCCTGCTTCCACCGGGTGGCTCAAGAAATATTTCTTTATGTTCATAGATCTAATGAACTTGTGTGTGTCTATGTACACCTGGAATTTGTTCATTGTCTTCTTTGGTGCACACTTAAGGCCCAAGTTTAGGATGTTTAGTTCTTTATGGTCTAACTCTACCCCACTCAAATTGTAAATTCCCTTATTCATACATCTCTCAACGGTTGTTTTGGGTTGCTTAGATTTTCCTGCCCTACATCCCCTCCTTCTGGTATATCCTTTGCCAAGACAGACATTTAGGGGAAATATAAACCAACACAACCCAAATTCATATATAGAAAAGCCCCTAATATAGGTGACCAAATAGTCAAAAAAGTTTTGGAAAAAACCCTGAGATTTGACTTCAGGGGGTTCTATTGCTGTAGGAAATGTGTATGTTGCAAAACAGTGAGAGTCAGCAATAGGGGTATTACAAATGTCACCAATAGAGAGGGAGAGACATTTGAAATCAAGGAGTTTAGTACATGTACTACCACGCATGTGGTTTACCTGATGTGGTGCCCATGCGGCCTATTTTATGTGGGGAGAACCAAGAGACAATTGAAAATCCGTATAAGTGAACATTTGACTAACATAAAAAACGGATATAAATACCATAGTGTGTCCCTGCACTTCAAGGATAAACATCAACAGGATCCGTCCTTGCTACAGTTCTGTGGCATTGATGTAGTGCACCCTTCCTGGAGAGGATCCAATAGGATAAGGGATCTATCACGGAGGGAAACTGAATGGATATTTCTTTTTAAAAGTTTGACCCCTAGAGGACTTAATATTGAACTAGATTTGATGATTTTTAATTTTTTAATTTTTAATTTGACAATTATTTTAATAACAATTGTCGGAATGTTGTAGCACCTACCGATATATAAGATTGTTTCGGAAGATATTAGCACAGCACTGTCACTATATTTAGTGGGAGTGTATATACCACCTATTTATGAAATAGTCGCAGAAGATACTGATACAGCACTGTCACTTTAATTAGGGGTAGTGTATATACCATTGGAGAAGAGAACGGGAGTATACCTATATGGAGTCTTAACCCACCGTGAGGTCTACCATATATAGGACTGCATGTATCTCTATATGGGATATACATATGGCAATGGAGAGGTGAATACCCACCAAAAATAATATCATAGGACGTGGGTTCACCAAAGAGAAGTAGAGATTATATCATAATGGAGAGGGAAACATCTGATTCTAGAGAATGCAGACTTGATTTATGCAGCTTCATACTGAGGGGAGAATCAAAGATGAATCTCTGACCGACATCTACCAGTGGTCGTTGGGAGGAATCCCCAGTGGAATCTGCACTTCAGATTTTATATAGATACCAACTAAGGACCAGTGGGAGTAAACCCCAGTGGCTGCTGCACTACATAGTATAAGCAATATGGTATATTATATGCAGGGTAGGGTGGATATTACATGCAACTAGACGAAGTTATAACGTCTGGTATGTATGAATGAGAAACCATCCACTCATGAACACTACAGTCCAATTAGTCAAGATTAGTTAGGATCATTTAATTCCAGCCACCTATAGTTGTCTTTTAAGGAGATAAAGTGCGAATGTATATTTTTAATATTATATTATTGTATTGTTAATATTGATTTTTATGAATATGTGTAATTTTAAATGAATGTTTTTATTGTTGTGTACGATCATAGTTTATTCACTCTTTATGAAATTTGTGAAGAGGAGGTTGCTTGGTGACATTTGATTTGTTTGAGCAATATTGCTAAAGCAATCAGTACGGAAAAGGTTAACATTTAGGGTATTTATATTTAGAAGCAGTAAATTAAGTACCTCTCACTACTAAAAAATATGTGATTGAAAGATAATTACATTTAATAAATGCATATTTAAAGTTGACAGCCAAGACAGTCCAATGCTTCAGGACCCATTGAGTAGCGTTCCCAAGCAATAGGGGGTTTGCGCTCACGGATACATGGTTACTACGCAGGCGCGATGTACACGTAGGGCGCATGCGTACTAAAATATCCTCTGTCAGTCACGGACGGGAGGGTATATAAGGATTGATGGACACGCGGGGTGGCCTATCCCATGAATAAGTCACAGGCCTGACGAAACATGTCGGGGCTTGGCCGAGTAAGTGACGTATAGAGGGACGAGCGTTGCGGTGTAGCCTACCTAGGAACAGACCAGGTCTAGCAGTGGGGCGAACGAGGAGTGGGTGAGATAATCGTACTAGACGCCTGCTTATCTTGGGTCCGCTGTGACCGCATACCCTCAGGAGGTTTACAAGTTGCTGTGTTGTATACTGTTTACACAGTGTGCTGTGGAGGTTGCTGTGCAAGTTTTATATTTTTATAGTGTGAGTTTAACCATTGAAGATTTGTTTGGAGTATGTGTTAATAAACTGGTTTTACGTTATCACACCATCTGGAGCATTTTTTCGTATTTCACATATAGAACATAATTTGCACGTGTACTTGGATGGAGAAATTATGAGCTGAATCCCGGTGATTTGGAATCATTAAGCTTTACAGCCTTACACGCAAGTGGGGGCAATTGGAGCTGGTGAGTGAGTTTTTCACTGGGAGTGGGCTCATCGAACACCCGGGTGTGGTGGAAGTTCTTGCAAGAAGATTCTACACATGGTGTTTTGAGGACTTTTTGACACAAATTTAAATGAACTTTTGTTTCTGTCACTAGATCACAATTTTTATACACGCCAAAGTATATATAACAACTTTATATCTTCATCCTTTAGGATTGTTTATATATATAATATTTTTTTGCAGTACTGGCACTGTGCTAAAACTTGTAATTTTGTTCACTTGGTGTTCACCATAATTTTTACATATGTAATTTTTGTTATGATGATATACACTGTAATAGGTGTTCACTAGTTAGAGTAATTAGTCACTGTAAGGGTAAAATTTAGTTTTAGGTAGAGCCACTTTTTTATTTTTCACATATAATAGACACGTTTTAGATAAAAATTATGTTTTATTAGATTTTTTCACAACGTGGCAGCTTGAGTTAGACATCTGCATCAACATTTATCATTAATTAAGTTGGTGTTCATTCCGAGGCGAGGTGGTGGGGAACAAGGTATAGAGGGGGGCTGTTATACTTTGGAGACCATTTATTAGTAGATTACCACGTGATCGGCCATGATCAAGTCATGGCTGATCACAGATGGTACTTCCCCCTTTCACGCAGCGCATGCGCGTGATCGCTAGCACGCTGCACACGCACGTCAGTGGCAACGTGTTCCCGGGAACACAGCTCGTCACCAACACTGGTAAACAGTCCATCCATTTGATCACTAAATGTAAACACAGACCGGTAACTAGCTGTTACCAACTCTTCCCTCCTCACACACTATTTCCAGTGTGAGAAGAGAAGAGCCAGGAGCAGTGAGTTACAGATCTGTTCTGTAGTGTCTGCACCAAGCACAACATTTGTCACATCACCCTCCCCCATTGTCACCTGTCACCCAACAGTCACCACAGTCACCCCATAAAGTGCACCTGTCACATAAGATACTGCCATCAGTGACCATCAGTGGTGCACCCGTCACCCATCAGTGACCGTGGCCTGTCACCCGTCAGTGACTGCCACCCATCGGTGACTGTCACCCGTCACCTGTCAGTGACCATCTTTTAGAAACCATGAACCAGACCGAGACAGAAGTACAGTAAAATCACACTTGTTTATTAAAAAAATGTAAAAGGTAAATAGAGTAAGCGTAGTCAAAGCAGAGAGTCCAGTGACCAGAGAGTCAGAGCCAGAGTCCAGTAACCGGATCGGGTAGTCAGCCAAAACAGAGTTCAGTAACCAGATCAGGTAATTAGCCAAGACAGAGTTCAGTAACCAGATCGGGTAATCAGCAAGGCCAGAAGTCAGGGATCCAAGTAGAGGAACAGCAAGCAGGATAAGGAGCCAGAAGGGATGTCAGCAAAGCCAGTCTTTAAACAGGAACGCAGGAGATGGTTCCTTTTGATGTGACCAAGGCAAAGGCAGGAATGAAGTGAGCTGGAGATCTTTAAGTAGGCGGGACTGACGAGCAGATCCACAACAGCTGGTTAACTGTGGAGAGAGATGAGAGCTGGCAATTAGCCGACAGCTGAGCGGCCAGCTCAGAGAAGGAAGGGCTGAGCCAGCCCTGACACCATCACCCGTCAGTGACCATCACCCGTCACTCGTCAGTGACCATTACCGTCACCCATCATTGACCATCACCTATCACCTGTCAATGACTATCGCCCGTCACCCATCAGTGACCATCGCCCTTCACACCGCCATCACCTATCAGTGAACGTCACTTGCCACCCATCGCACAGCCGATCAGTGACCGTCACCTGCCACCCATCTGTCACCCATTGCACAGCCATGAGCATCATGTCTAAAATAGTATACAGCAATGAGGAGGTGTTCCAGATCCTCTCCATGACTGATAAGAGCAGTGGGGAGTTCTCATCAGATTCCAATGCCAATTCTGATTCTGAATCAAATTTGGCATTTGAGTTAGAGTAGTGGATCAGCAAATGATTCGGATGAAGAATGGGTCCCTTCTAAAAGGGCATGACGCTCTGGAAACCAGGCAGCCGCCAGCAACCAGGATTATATTCCCAGGCCCAGTACCAGCGCTGCCACCAGCAATAGGCTCAAGAACAAATTCCCAGGCCCAGTATCAGCACGGCCACCAGCGATAGGCCCCGGGAACAGATGCCCAGTACCAGTGCTGCTGCCAGCGAGAGGCCCAGGGAACAAATGCCCAGGCCCAGTACCAGTGCTGCCACATCACATCCAAGTACCAGGACATTCAAATCCCCCAACTATGGGAGTGTCACGTCCCCCAAGAGCCAGGGCCGCTACATACATGCCAGATGGTCTTAAATATAAAAACAAATGTAGGTATGGCGCTGTTCTAGTGAAGTAAGTATTGGTGATAAACCACTGTATTACACCTTAAGTAGTCTCCCAAACTAAAAGTGGAAAGTTGAAGAGTTTGGAATGTGTATATTATAAATTGGTAGCAGATGCCTTGAACCTTGTGTGTGTACACATTTTGCAGGGTGTGGTGCTATAAACTAGTGGTATCCATTAGCAATTAAAACTAATTCAAACGAAAAATGGGTAAAATGGGTGAATGGATAAAGAAAAAAAGGGAAAAAAGGAAAAAGATGTGTGTTACAACCTCTGGCAACTAGTTAACGGTGGATTTTAAAATGTGTCTGGGTTGTGTTACAGCCTCTGGCGGCTGCTTAGCAATGTAGTTTCAGTAGCCAGAAGGGATACTCCAGCGTATTTTTTTATCAATGTTATAGCTAATTACAAAATAGTGTTTCATATGTGTATTACACCCTGTAGATATTAACCAAAAAAAAATAAATATATGCTATTCCCCAATTTTGTGATAGGGTTACATTAAATAAATATGACCAATTTCATATCACATACAATAAAATACATTTTAGTAAAAGTGCATTTGAAAAAAGTGCTTGGTGATCAGAAAATATGTGCTAATTAGCAACAATGAACTAATTGACAAAGTGACTTGTGCTCAAAAGGAAAAAACAGTGCTTGTTTTTGAAGATCCACTTGTTTGGCAAAGTGACTTGTGCTCAGAAAGAGTCAGCCCTCGTTGAATGACAATATTGTTTAAAAAGGTCTTCTTATTCAAGTGCTGGCTTGGTGATAGTGTTTCTTAATCATGGCTGCCTTTTGACTTGGGATCACCAATTATTCCCCCTTTCCTGTCGCATCATGGCAGCATACACTTTGGGTTGTGACTCTGCCCCTCACAACCTGATAGGACCACATAGCTATAAGTTGTAAAGATGGCCCCCGCCCCAGTATTCTCTTATTTTTCCTCACCTGAAGGACTGAAGATGTCAGAAGCACCCCCTTACCGAATTCGCCCCAGCCAGGTTCTAGCCTCTCCTGGGTGGAAGTCCTTACCTGTACAGCCTCTAAATGAGCTAGATGGAAGGAACCCCACTCTGGTGATCTCAGGGGTATGTTGCGGCTCCAGTATAAGCCTTAAATAGGCTTAGTTGTGTGCAGCGGTCTCCATTACACTTTTCATTCCTTCTGTGTGTGCGGTGCACACTCTCAGGGCGGCCTGGTCGGTTCGCCAGGTTCCAAGATGGCGCAGAGCGGGGTGCGCCGCTACTGAGCATGTGCGGGCGGGTTGTGACCTCGGCGGCCATGGTGGTTCTTTTAAAAGCCTCAATCTGTCATGATATGATGCCTCTGGTTCCTGAAGACACCCTGACTGCTTTATCAGCTCTGTTTTTCCTTCTGGCGTTCCCCCTTGGGGTAAGTGGTTTCTCCTTTCTTCTGGTACCTGTGTTTGGCTGACTGCATGTTTATACCTGCCTATATCTCTGCCAGGTCTACCTTTTACCTGTGTTTGGCTGACTGCATGTTTATACCTGCCTATATCTCTGCCAGGTCTATCACAGTTTCCTTTCCATGGAGACCGCTGCCCCAGCAGATCGCCATCAGCCCAATAGGTAAGGGGGGGGGATTTCCATGGTAAGTAGTGAAGATTGAAAAAGAGAGCAGGATTGTACTAATGCTGCCTAATTGGTCAGCCCTACCAGGTCATCAAGGTCGTCAAAATCAAGACGAAGAGAGACCTCTCGCAGGAGAAGCCGCTCCAGCCATAGGCGAAGCCGCTCACACGGCAGAAGTCGCTCAGCCCACAGAGGAAGCCGTAGGAGGAGTCGTTCCTACTCCAGGCATAGGCGTTCCTATCACAGGCGATCCCCTGCACGTAGACGTCAGTCTCCTGCACATCCCTCCCGGCCGGCAGGGAATGCTTGCTGGGTATGCGGGGCCACAGCCCTACCAGACAGATTAGCCTGCCGCAAATGCATGGACGAAGCCACCAGAGAGAAAGAACTGGTCACTGTAGAGCCTACCAGAGTCCCTGCTACGCATATCTCAACTCCAGACGTGGAGGTTACAGCCCTAAGCACCTCCCCATCCCATCCCAGTACATCTAGGGAACAAGAATTCCCGTCAGATGAGGAAGAACTGGAGGCGGCAGCAGGCTTTGATTTTTCGCTCATAGGCCCCTTTGTGAAATCGGTCAAGGAAGCGATTAACTGGGAAGAACCTGAAGAGGTACAACAGAAACAAAGGAAGTATTTTCCAAATCTCAAGAAAGTACCTGAAGCCTTTCCATTCATAGAGGAACTGGATGAGCTTATTAAAGATGAATGGCAGAATCCAGAGAAGAAAGTTAGTCTCTCTAACAGGCTTACCAAGTTGTATCCTCTAAAAGAACCCAGGGTATCTCCCCTGGTTACCTCTCCAGTGGTGGATGCCTCTTTGATGCGCCTAGCCAGGCATGTGACGCTTCCCATTGAGGACGCAGTGATGTTCAGGGATGTCCTGGACAGAAAGGTGGATACGAACCTTAAAAGGGCTTACGTTTTCGCAGGGGGTGCCTGCAGACCAGCAGTGGCATTGGCCGCCGTCGGGAAAGCTATTTCTGGGTGGTCTGCAAACACCGCGAAACTCGTGGCTGAAGGCACAGATCAAGACCAGATCGTTAAAGCCCTACAGGAACTCAGTCTCGCAGGAGACTTTGTGGCGGAAGCCTCGGTGGATACCATTAGGTCCGCTTCGAGATCTATGTTAGCCACGGTAATGGCCAGGAGGGCGTTGTGGCTTAAACCCTGGTCAGCCGACCCGGCCTCAAAGTCCAACTGGTGCAGGATTCCATATGATGGAATTAACCTCTTTGGCGCAATGCTGGATACAGCAATATCCAAAGTGACAGGTGGGAAGTCTCGTCTTATCCCTTCAGATAGAAGACCAAAACAGCAAAGAGCGCCTCCCTTCAAGCGCAATCTCCCGGAAAGATGCAGGGATGCAAAATCCTATAGACCTGGGAAGGAGTACAGGAGAACTTGGAAGAACCCTCAGACGTCCTTCCTCAAGTTCCAAAAAACCAAGACCCCGGCCTCCAATGAACAGAAACCGTTTTGAAGGTACACCCGCCCAACCAGCGGTAGTGGGTGCCAGGCTCACAAGTTTCAAGTTGGTTTGGGCGGAATTGATAAAAGATCCATGGACAGTATCCACCATCCGGGTCGGGCACAGGTGGTCGTTCAAGAACCACCCTCCAAGGGGTCACTTCTGCGCAACCAAACTTCCTCCTTCCAGAGAGAAAAGGCTGTCCTTGGTCCAGTATATCCAGGACCTGTTAAGGAAACAAGCAATAGTGGAGGTTGCACCATCTCAAAGAGGTCAAGGTTTCTATTCCCCACTCTTCCTGGTAAGGAAAAAGTCAGGGGACTTTCGTCCCCTCCTGGACCTAAAGAAACTCAACCGGTCAATTCGGGTAGAAACATTCAGGATGGAGAGCCTTCAATCAATTCTCCAGGCGATAAATCGGGGAGACTGGATGCTCTCAATCAATCTTCGAGACGCATACTTACATATCCCGATTCACGCAGAGTTCCAGAGATTCCTCCGATTTACGATAAACAGCTGGCACTTCCAATTCCGAAGTCTTCCGTTTGGAATTTCCACCGCACCCAGGACGTTCACGAAAGTCCTATTGCCCGTGATAGCCCACTTGAGAGAGAGGGGATTAAGAGTCCACCATTACCTGGACGACATCCTGCTTCTCTCGGACAACAAGGAATCTCTCATCCAGCATTGGGGAATCCTGGTCTCCACCTTACAGTCTCTAGGGTGGCTGATAAACTGGGAGAAAAGCAGTATCCATCCCACTCAGAGAATGGTCCTTTTAGGGGCCGAGCTGGACACGAGAGAGAACACGGTGGAGCTTCCAGAGGAGAAGATTCCTCCCCTGATTCAGAAGGTGAAGAAGGCTATCTCGGCCAAGAGGCTACCAGCCAGAACATGCCTCAGTATCCTGGGCTCTTTGGCATCCACCATTCCGATGGTTCAGTGGGCGCAGTGGAACTCGAGGCCTTTCCAGATTTCCTTCCTGCGCCAGTGGAATGGGATTTCAATGTCCCAGTCGATTCACATCCCTCAGGAGGTGAAGCAATCATTGCTGTGGTGGACTCGGCCTCGCAACTTAAGAAGGTGCAAGAACATTATCACCCCTCACCAGGAGACGGTGACCTCAGATGCCAGTCTGCAGGGGTGGGGAGCTCACCATCAGCACTTTGCGGTTCAAGGCCGCTGGCCATTCAGGGCACAGGACACAGTGTCAAATGTGTTAGAAATGAGAGCAGCACTCCAGGCGCTCCTGTCCTTCAGCTCCCTCTTGAGAGGAAGACATGTTCTTCTGAGAATGGACAACAAGGTTGCGGTTGCCTATGTCAACAGGCAGGGGGGCACCAGAAGCAGGTCCATGATGCAGGAGGTCCGTCCTGTCCTAGAGTGGGCACAAGTGAACCTGTTAAGCCTAAGGGCAATCTATGTTCCGGGAGTCCAGAATGTGCTGGCTGACTTGCTGAGCAGGAATTTCACCTCCAACCACGAGTGGTCTCTGAACCCACAGGCCTACGCCCTCATATCCCGGACTTGGGGTTTACCAGAGATAGACCTGGCGGCAACCCCAGAGAATGCAAAATGCCGGAGATTCCTATCAAGAATACCATTCCCTTCGGCGGAGGGGACGGATTGTCTCCTGCACCCCTGGAACTTCCAGCTGGGATACATCTTCCCTCCAACTCCTCTCATAGCGAGGTTTCTCCTGAGACTCAAGGAGTCATCGGCACTGGTGGTGGCAGTGATTCCCTTCTGGCCGAGGAGGCCATGGTTTACCACTCTGATGCAGCTGAATACGGCAGATCCCCTGCCCCTTCCATTTTCGTCAGACCTACTCTCCCAAGGTCATCTTCTTCACCCGAACTCGGAGAAGCTACATTTGATGGCTTGGAGACTGAAAGGGCTAGGTACCTAGAGCAAGGCTGTTCCCAGAAGGTAGCGGATACCCTTCTCCAGGCCAGGAGGCCTACCACGAATAATACTTACAGGCGAGTCTGGGAGAAGTTTACCGCCTTCGCTCAACAGCAAGGTTGGAACCCATCCTCACCATCGGTGTCACAGGTCCTGGAGTTTCTTCAGTTAGGCCTACAGAAGGGCCTTAGGTCAAGTACCTTAAAGGTCCAAGTCTCGGCCCTGCCCGCCTTAACAGGAGTCAGATGGGCACAAGATCCCCTTGTGGTTCAGTTCCAAAAGGCCTGACTAAAGCTGAGGCCGCCTAGGAAACCTTCCTTCCCACTCTGGGACCTCTCAGTCGTACTGGAAGCTTTATCTAAGGAGCCGTTTTTTCCTAATGAGAACATATCCTTATGGGATCTGACGCTGAAAGTCTCATTCCTGATAGCCATAACATCGGCTAAGAGGGTGTCAGAGATGCAAGCCTTAATGGCCAGTGATCCATATCTGATTGTATTGCCAGACAGGTTAGTCTTGAAACCTTCGGACCGGTTCATCCCCAAGGTATCCTTGTCCTTTCACTTCAACCAGGAGATTAAACTTCCGGCCCTCAGTACGGAACAAGGCGACCCTCACCCTCTGGACATCAAGGGTAATGTCCTGCAGTATCTTTCAGCTACCAGATCCATCAGGAAGACCGAAAGTCTCCTAATCATTCCACATGGATTCAAGAGGGGTCAAGCGGCATCCTCACGCACAATTGCGTCATGGCTGGTGAAGACCATCAAAAAGGCCTACTCACTAAGCAATCATCAAGTACCTGAGGGCTTAAGGGCACACTCCACTAGGGCAGTGGCAACCTCCTGGGCAGCATATTGTCGAGTCTCGGTGGAGACAATTTGCAGAGCGGCCACCTGGTCTTCCAGGAGCACCTTTATGTCCCATTACAAGGTGGATTCCGCCTGCTTATCCACGGTGGATTTCGGAAGATCCCTTAACCAGGCCAATTCTTCTGTTCTTTGTTAATAAACTTAGTTTGAATTCCCACCCAGTCTTTGCGAGTTACTCCCCAAAGTGTATGCTGCCACGATGCGACAGGAAAATGGAAAATTGTATACTCACCTTTCCGTAATTTTCCTTTCCTGACGTATCTTCATGGCAGCATACAATCTCCCACCCGTCTGAGGTGATATATACGGAGAATACTGGGGCGGGGGCCATCTTTACAACTTATAGCTATGTGGTCCTATCAGGTTGTGAGGGGCGGAGTCACAACCCAAAGTGTATGCTGCCATGAAGATACGACAGGAAAGGAAAATTACGGAAAGGTGAGTATACAATTTTCCGTTTTCACCACACAGCCAGGTGTGCAGGCCAATACCCAAAATTTCACAGAGATTGATTGCTTTTATTTGTTTTTGTCCGACACTTTGCTGCAATTCATTGTGGACCAAACCAATTTATATGCCCAGCAGTATATTGCCAAAAAACCCCAATCATCATATGCCCATCCGTTTGAGTGGAGAAATCTGAATTTGGAGGAGTTTAAATTGTTTATGGGCCTCACCATAAACATGGGGCTTACAAAAAAAAAAATGAAGGACATGTCTACTGGTCCACCAGCCCCATCCACCACATGCCCATTTATTCTGCCGTAATGTCCAGGTCCTGATACGAGATGATTATGCGATTCCTTCATTTCAGCAACAACACCCAGTGCCCCCCCCCCCCCACAATCATCCAAATTATGGATGTCTCTGCCTGGACAATTTCTATGGACAAATGCTTTGGCTGTGCTGACAATATCCTTGTGCTGACTATAGACAATATTTCTGCCTGCTGCCTGGATAATTACTAATCACATCCCTGCCTGCTGCCTAGACCAGTAATCTCCTCTGTGGACACTACTAAAAGCATAGGTAATACTTTTTTTTTTACCCTTTCCGCAATAGAATTTATTTTGGATTGTAATTCTTGGTATGTACATGCTATGTGTTAGAAATATGAAGGGCCTTCAAAAATGATAGGTCGCCAGGAAATTTTATATGTAATTTGTGCTCCTAGAACCATGAATGCCAACATGCACTGTAACATACTGAAGCGGAGCATGATCCCTCCCTTCCGAGACTGGGCCGCAGGGCAGTATTCCAACATAACAACCCCAAACATGCCTCCAAGATGACCACTGCCTTGCTAAAGAAGCTGAGGGTAAAGGTGATGGACTGACCAAGCATGTCTCCAGACCTAAACCCTAATGAGCATCTGTAGGGCATCCTCAAACGAAGGTGGAGGAGCGCAAGGTCTCTAACGTCCACCAGCACCGTGATGTTGTCATGGAGGAATTGAAGAGGACTCCTGTGAAGCTCTGGTGAACTCCATGCCCAAGAGGGTTCAGGCCAGTGCTGGAAAATAATGGTGGCCACTCAAAATATTGACACTTTGGGCTCAATTTGGCGTGTGCCAACGGTTTAGACATTAATGGCTGTGTGTTGAATTATTTTGAGGGGACAGCAAATTTACACTGTTATACAAGCTGTACACTCATTACTTTACATCGTAGCAAAGTGTAATTTCTTTGGTTGTCACATGAAAAGATATAATAAAATATTTACAAAAATGTGAGGGGTGTACTCACTTTTGTGAGATACTGTAACCTGTTAATATGACAATTTTGTAAGAAAAACAAAAACAAACAAAAAAAATCTTCATTTTCAAAGAATTGTGGGAAAAAAATTACAACTTAAAAAAACTCACCATGCTACTTACTTAATACCTTGGAATGTCTACTTTCCAAAAAGGGGTTATTTGGGGGGTATTTGTACTTTTCCTGACTTGTTAGTGTCTCAAGAAATGAGATAGGCCTTCAGTACATTTGGTGTGATTAATTTTCAGAAATTTGCACCATAGCTTGTAGACTCTATAACTTCCACAAAGACCAAATGATATACATTAATTTGGGTTATTTTTACCAAAGATATGTAGCAGTATACATTTTGGCAAAAGTTTATGAACAAAAATTACTAATTTGCTAAATTTTATGACAGAAACAAAGAAAAAGGCATTTGTTCACTAAATTTTCAGTCTTTTTTTATTTATAGCACAAAAAAAAAATCCCACTAGTGATTAAATACCACCAAAAAAAAAGCTCTATTTGTGTGAAAAAAAGGACGCAAATTTCATATGGGTACAGTGTTGCATGACTGAGTAATTGTCATTCAAAGTGTGAGAGCACTGAAAGCTGAAAATTGGTTCGGGCAGGAAGGGGGTATAAGTGCCCTGTATTGAAGTGGTTAAAGTGGAGGTTCACACAAAAATTGAACCTCCACTTTTCGGAACCCTCCCCCCCTCCGGTGTCACATTTGGCACCTTCCAGGGGGGAGGGGGGTGCAGATACCTGTCTAAGACAGGTATTTGCACCCACTTCCGGGCATAGACTCCCACGGGAGTCTATGCCTCTTCCCATCCCGCCGCGCTGTCTGCTGGGACACACACGGGTCCCAGAGACAGCACGGACCATTCAGATTGCACTGCCCGACTCGCGCATGCGCAGTAGGGAACCAGGAAGTGAAGCCGCAAGGCTTCATTTCCTGATTCCAATACCGAAGATGGCGGCGGCAGCATCCGAGGACCGAGGGACGGTTCGGCCTTGGGTGCCGACATCGCTGGACCCTGTGACAGGTAAGTGTCCATATTTTAAAAGTCAGCAGCTGCAGTATTTGTAGCTGCTGACTTTTAAAAAAAAAATTCACGGGACTCCCTCTTTAAGTAACACTACGTCTCAATGCAGATCTCAAACAAGAGAAATATCTATTTCTGCCACTAGGGGACACCGCAGGGGAAAAACTTCAGTTTAGTTTGATTGTGGGCTGCATCTTGTACCTCCTACAGTTGGGTGATTGTCGGGATACAGTAGATGATAGTTTCTGTCCTATCAGGCCTTTAAGTGTTACTAAACCCACAACAGTCAACTCAGTCTGTATATGCAGTAAAGCATGTTTGTTATACTCACTGTGGAACCGAACGGGTTAATCCTCCGCATTGTGTAAAAAGGCTGTTTGATCCTGTCTTCTTTGGTCCTCCCCTTCTTCCACAGTCTCCAGTCCATCTCCTGATAGTACACAGCCTTGGGGGCATTCTGCACATGCTCAGTTTGGTGTGTGTTGCTAGAGTTTTTTTTTTTGCTTGGGGGTGTATGTGATCAGCACAGGGCCAATCAGTACTGTCCAGACAGAGGGTTAGGGGTCAGAGGAGAATGAAAACTCCTCCTACAAGCTTTAACCAGCTCGGCTGGACACTAATAGAAGTCATAAAATTGCTATATACTGCTGATGAGAAAAGGTATTTAGCTGTTTATATTTACTAAGATAATTGCATTTCCATGTTCTGTGTACTGTGAGAGACCAGATATAGTCAATGCAGGGTCCTGGGTTTAGTAACAATTTAACTGACAGGTAAGAAGGTGAATTTGTCTGACAAATTAGTTAATCTTTATAAGCTTTAAAATTTTTTGTTTTAATGTTCTACAGCATCACACCATAGTGTTTACCTATAGTCTGGCCAGTAAAATGGTGAGACCAACATCTAGATTTGCAAAGCTGCAATTTGCTAATATTGGGAGAAGAAATATTATTTTCCAAATGCTACAATGATGACAAAACACATCCTGGCATGCCAGAGGTGCCCTAAAGACATTAAAAAATACTTTATGGAATGAAATGATGAGGACCATAATGAAAGTGCAAGTAGCTTTTCCCTTCAGAGTTCCCATTCTAGAAACACCCTTTCAGCTGCTTCTGGATCATCAAAAAGTGTTTCTTCACCAGCAGCATTTTTCAAGTAGGGAAGTGTTACAAACCATGGTCTCTCAAAAATACACAATCCCTTTATTTATGGATAAAATGACACCTGAAAATCAGGAGAATATTTATCAAGCTCTTGCAAGAGCAAATTTATGCTTCTGGATCAGCATTGTCAATAACTGAAAATGCATATTGGCAGGAATCTTTTAATTTTTTATGAGGGAAAGGAGGGTGGTTACCTGTTCTCATGTATAGTTGAAATGTACTTAACATAACCCATCCTTATTCTATTTGTAATAAAAATACAATTTTAAAAAGCAAGTTTTGTTTATTTACTGAAGAAACTATACTTTATTTCAAGCCTAACACTTTTATACACTGTACATTTCATTTCACATTCTCTGTGCAACAAAACGAATTTCAATTTGTAAAACTGCTCCACACTGAATTATTTTTTCAGTTTTTCCAAAATGTTAAATTTTTCCAGAAAAAACGTTTTTTTTTCCCCATGGCTTCAACATTTCCAGAAATTTTACATCTTTAATTGAGACTGTGGATGAGTTGCAATCAGAGGAAAGTGTTGAGCAGGTTGAAATGTCATCTGCAGTGGCTCCAGTGGACTGTAACTGATGGTAACAGACAGTCCACCTGTTGATGCAGGAAGTGATGGTGAAGGTCATTGTCTGTCAAATATCATGATTATATACTATAACTTTTGCTGTGAGTTCCTTATTGCTATATATGATGTTCTATGTTATATGCCCTGGATGGCTTCTGTAAAGGAGGGTGTAGGCAGGTGCAGTTAGTGTTCCCATCTGTAGATGGCCTTGTGCCATATTGCACGGCAAGGGAAGTATATTTTTGCTGTTATATTCATTAGACTGCATTGTTGTTTATCCATACAGGCTGTTCAAGATGGGAAGGGGTTTACTGTGTCTAGACTCTTTCTGGGCTTTCTGAGTCCTGCCCCGTGCTTCAAAATAAACCTCACCTAAACCAGTGGGTAACAGTGCTACCAAAAAGAACCCAATAAACTATACATGTTTATATCATAAACCATCAGTATCAAACAGTGTAATGCATTAACCACTTCCCGCCCAAGGACGTCGTATGACGTCCTGAACTTTCAGTGGGAATATCTGAATGATGCCTGCAGCTATAGGCATCATTCAGATATCCTTGTTTGCAGACAGCGATTCTGTGCACCATAAGAACAATCATAGCGGCAGTTCCGCCGCTTGACCGTTCTTACAGGTGACGGGAGGGGACATCCCCCCGCCACCATCCGGTGCTTCTCCGGGCTCTCCCGTGCCATGGGGAACCTGGAGAAAGAATCGCCCACCACCGGATGACGAGCATAGAGATGACCGGTGACCAGATGGTCACCGGTCATCTCTATGACTGTCGGAGGCCTGGGCGCGGCGTTATGACTTCACATTTGGTTGTTGTAAACAAAGCCATGGATTTTTTTTCCAATCTCATGCTTTCCAGCCTGGAGGAGAGATGTGGGGTCTTATTGACCCCGCATCTCTCCATAAAGAGGACTTGTCACGAATGATTCCTATTACAAGGGATGTTTACATTCCTTGTAATAGGAATAAAAGTGATCAAAAAAAATGTTGCTAAAGAAAGTAAAAATTAAAAAAAATAAAGTAAAATAATAAAAAAAATAATTTAAAATTCCCCTGCCCCCGTGTAGCTTGCACCCAGAAGCAAATGCACGCGTTAGTCCCACCCACATATGTAAACGCTGTTCAAACCACACATGTGAAGTATCGCCGCGTGCGTTAGTGTGCAAGCAACAATTCTAGCACTAGACCTCCTCTGTAACTCTAAACATGTAACCTGTAAAAAATTTTAAAGCGTCGACTATGGAGATTTTTAAGTACTGAAGTTTGGCGTCATTCCATGAGTGTGCGCAATTTTAAAGTGTGACATGTTGGGTATCTATTAACTCGGTGTAACATCATCTTTCACATTATATAAAAAAATTGGGCTAACTTTACTGTTTTGTTATTTTTTAAATCATGAAACTGTTCATGAAACTGAAAAATTGTTGCGCAAATACCGTGTGAGATAAAAAGTTGTAATGACCGCCATTTTATTCCCTAGGGTGTCTGCTAAAATATATATATATATATATATATATATACGTATATATATATATATATATATATATATAAATAATGTTTGGGAGTTCTGAGTAATTTTCTAGCAAAAAAATTATGATTTTTACATGTAGGAGAGGAGTGCCAGAATAGGCCCGGTATGGAAGTGATTAATAAAGTCCAATGAAATTAGTGCCCAATGAAAAGTGACAGTATCACTCCTCACACACAATGCTTCAGCACGGTCCACAGAGACAGGATAGTGCTCCACAATGTATTCTCTCCAGGAGATCTGATGTACATAGATGCCACACCACACTCACCAGAAGACAAGAGAGTCAGAAACAGCCTGTATTGTTACAGTCAGGTCCATAAATATTGGGACATCGACCCAATTCTAATCTTTTTGGCTCTATACACCACCACAATGGATTTGAAATGAAACAAACAAGATGTGCTTTAACTGCAGACTTTCAGCTTTAATTTGAGGGTATTTACATCCAAATCAGGTGAACGGTGTAGGAATTACAATAGTTTGTTTACGTGCCTCCCACTTTTTAAGGGACCAAAAGAAATGGGACAATTGGCTGCTCAGCTGCTCCATGGCCAGGTGTGTGTTATTCCCTCATTATCCTGTTTACAAGGAGCAGATAAAAGGTCCAGAGTTCATTTCAAGTGTGCTATTTGCATTTGGAATCTGTTGCTGTCAACTCTCAATATGAGATCCAAACAGCTGTCACTATCAGTGAAAAAACAAAACAAACCCATCAGAGAGATAGCAAAAACATTAGGTGTGGCCAAATCAATTGTTTGGAACATCCTTAAAAAGAAAGAACGCACCGGTGAGCTCAGCAACACCAAAAGACCACGGAAAACAACTGTGGTGGATGACCGAAGAATTCTTTCCCTGGTGAATAGGGATGAGCCAAACACCCCCCCCCCCCCCCCGGTTCGGTTTGCACCAGAACCTGCGAACGAACCGAAAATTCGCACGAACATTAGAACCCCATTGACGTCTATGGGATGCAAACGTTTGAAATCAAAAGTGCTAATTTTAAAGGCTAATTTGCATGGTATTGTCCTAAAAAGGGTTTGGGGACCCGGGTCCTGCCCCAGGGGACATGTATCAATGCAAAAAAAACTTTTAAAAACGGCCGTTTTTTCGGGAGCAGTGATTTTAATGATGCTTAAAGTAAAAAAAAAGTAAAATATTCCTTTAAGTATCGTACCTGGGGGGTGTCTATAGTATTCCTGTAAAGTGGCGCGTGTTTCCCGTGCTTAGAACAGTCCCTGCACAAAATTACATTTTTAAAGGAAAAAAAGTCATTTAAAACTGCTTGCGGCTTTAATGTAATGTCGGGTCCTGGCAATATGGATGAAAATCAGTGAGACAAACAGCATGGGTACCCTCCAGTCCATTACCAGGCCCTTTGGGTCCTGTATGGATATTAAAGGGAATCCCGCACCCAAATTAAAAAAAGGAAAGGCGTGGGGCCCCCAGGCCCTATATACAGCAGTATACAGGTGGTGCAAACAAGACAGGGACTGTAGGTTTGTTGTTAAGTAGAATCTGTTTGTAATTTTGAACTGGTACATTTTTAAAGTGTAGCTCCAGCCAAAAAATCTGTTTTTAAGCTTTTTTGGAAAACATAGGGAAGGGTTATCACCCCTGTGACATTTGTTTTGCTGTCTGTGCTCCTCTTCAGAAGATTTCACCTCACTTTTTGTCCCAATGACAAATGTTTTTTGAAAATTTGGGGTTTTTAGTGAAACAAGGATTGGTGATAAAGCATCAGTGGAAAGGAGAAAAGTTTTTCCCATATTAACTCTTACAGGAGAGAATTTCCCTTCCTATGGGGTAGAATTCATCTCACGTCCTGTTGTCTCCTTCCGTTTGCAAGTAGGAGTCGTTTGTAAGTTGGATGTTTGAAAGTAGGGGCCTGCCCTATATACTCAGCAGAAATTTGGGCCTTAGGTGTTGTTGTGGCCTCAACACTGTAAGCCCTCACAGGGCCCTGCTGTGAAATATTAGATCAAGAATTGTAATTACATGCCCCTGTTGAACAGGGCCAGAAAAATTGGGCCTTTGGTGATGGTGGTGGTGGTGCTGGTGTCACAACACTGTAAGTCCTCACAGTTACTCTTAGTGGGCGCTGGAACGGGCCCTGCTGTGAAATATTAGATCAAGAATTGTAATTACATGCCCCTGTTGAACAGGGGCTGAAAAATTGGGCCTTTGGTGGTGGTGTTGGTGCTGGTGCCACAACACTGTAAGTCCTCACAGTTAATCTTGGTGGGCGCAGAAATGTGCCCTGCTGTGAAATATTCAATCAAGAATTGTAATTACATGCCCCTGTTGAACAGGGCCAGAAAAATTGGGCCTTTGGTGGTGGTGGTGCTGGTGGTACAACACTGTAAGTCCTCACAGTTAATCTTGGTGGGCGCAGAAACGGGCCCTGCTGTGAAATATTCGATCAAGAATTGTAATTACATGCCCCTGTTGAACAGGGGCTGAAAAATTGGGCCTTTGGTGGTGGTGCTGGTGGCACAACGCTGTAAGTCCTCACAGTTAATCTTGGTGGGCGCAGAAACGGGCCCTGCTGTGAAATATTAGATCAAGAATTCTAATTACATGTCCCTGTTGAACAGGGGCTGAAAAATTGGGCCTTAGGCACTGGTGCTGGTGCCACAAGCCTACAACCCCTCACAGATACTCTAGATGGAACGCAGGAATGAGCTCTGCTGCAAAGTATTGCATCAAAAATTGTAATTACGCGCCCCTGTTAAACAGGGGCTGAAAAATTGGGCCTTAGGCACTGGTGCTGGTGCCACAACACTGCAACCCTTCACAGATACTCTAGTTGGAACGCAGGAACGAGCCCTGCTGCAATGTATTGCATCAAAAATTGTAATTACAAGCCCCTGTTAGACAGGGGCTGAAAAATTGGGCCTTAGGCACTGGTGCTGGTGCCACAACACTGCAACCCCTCACAGATACTCTAGTTGGAACGCAGGAACGAGCCCTGCTGCAATGTATTGCATCAAAAATTGTAATTACAAGCCCCTGTTAAACAGGAGCTGAAAAATTGGGCCTTAGGCACTGGTGCTGGTGCCACAATACTGCAACAGATACTCTAGTTGGAACGCAGGAACGAGCCCTGCTGCAAAGTATTGCATCAACAATTGTAATTACAAGCCCCTGTTAAATAGGGGCTGAAAAATTGGGCCTTAGGCACTGGTGGCGGCGCCCAGAACCAAAAATGTTCTTACATGCTATCAGCATGATCATTGAGGAGGAAGAGGATAATTACTCAGTATAACAGGATAGTCACTCAGCATCAGCATAGGCAGTCTTTGAAGGGATCTGACATTTCAATAAAAAATATTTGGTTACATCAGCATCAGGTGCTTGGTAGCTGGTGGTGATCCAAGACTGATTTATTTTTATGAAGGTCAGTCGATATATATATATATATATATATATATATATATATATATATATACTGATACTGCAGCTAGCAAAATCAACTGCCTGCCTACAGTATGAGAACACCACCAACCTTTTACAGGTAGCTTTAGCTGAACACTGTGCAGAGGTCGCATTACACTAACGTGTAAATACTTTAGCTGCCTGCGGTAGTGATAGGATCAGGAAAACACCACCAACCTTCTACAGGTAGCTTTAGCTGAACACTGTGCAGAGGTCGCACTACACTAACGTGTAAATACTTTAGCTGCCTGCTGTAGTGATAGGATCAGGAAAACACTACCAACCTTCTACAGGTAGCTTTAGCTGAACACTGCAGAGGTCGCACTACACTAATGTGTAAATACTTTAGCTGCCTGCGGTAGTGATAGGATCAGGAAAACACCACCAACCTTCTACAGGTAGCTTTAGCTGAACAGTGCAGAGGTCGCACTATACTAACAGGTAAATACTTTAGCTGCCTGCGGTAGTGATAGGATCAGGAAAACACCACCAACCTTCTACAGGTAGCTTTAGCTGAACACTGTGCAGAGGTCGCACTACACTAACGTGTAAATACTTTAGCTGCCTGCGGTAGTGATAGGATCAGGAAAACACCACCAACCTTCTACAGGTAGCTTTAGCTGAACACTGTGCAGAGGTCGCACTACACTAACGTGTAAATACTTTAGCTGCCTGCGGTAGTGATAGGATCAGGAAAACACCACCAACCTTCTACAGGTAGCTTTAGCTGAACACTGTGCAGAGGTCGCACTACACTAACGTGGAAATACTTTAGCTGCCTGCGGTAGTGATAGGATCAGGAAAACACCACCAACCTTCTACAGGTAGCTTTAGCTGAACACTGTGCAGAGGTCGCACTACACTAACGTGTAAATACTTTAGCTGCCTGCGGTAGTGATAGGATCAGGAAAACACCACCAACCTTCTACAGGTAGCTTTAGCTTAACACTGTGCAAAGGTCGCACTACACTAACTTGTAGCTTTAGCTGAACACTGTTCAGAGGACGCACTACACTAACTTGTAGCTTTAGCTGAACACTGTGCAGAGGACGCACTACACTAACTTGTAGCTTTAGATGAACACTGTTCAGAGGACGCACTACACTAACTTGTAGCTTTAGATGAACACTGTTCAGAGCACGCACTACACTAACTTGTAGCTTTAGCTGAACGCTGTGCAGAGGTTGCACTAAAATAACTTGTAGCTTTAGCTGAACACTGTGCAGAGATCGCACTACACTAACTTGTAGCTTTAGCTGAACACTGTGAGGAGGACGCACTACACTAACTTGTAGCTTTAGCTGAACACTGTGCAGAGGTCGCACTAAAATAACTTGTAGCTTTAGCTGAACACTGTGCAGAGGTCACACTACACTAACTTGTAGTTTTAGCTGAACACTGTGAGGAGGACGCACTACACTAACTTGTAGCTTTAGCTGAACACTGTGAGGAGGACGCACTTCACTAACTTGTAGCTTTAACTGAACACTGTGCAGAGGTCACACTAAACTAACCTGTAGCTTTAGCTGAACACTGTGAGGAGGACGCACTACACTAACTTGTAGCTTTAGATGAACACTGTTCAGAGGACACACTACACTAACTTGTAGCTTTAGCTGAACACTGTGCAGAGGTCACACTAAACTAACCTGTAGCTTTAGCTGAACACTGTGAGGAGGACACACTACACTAACTTGTAGCTTTAGCTGAACACTGTGAGGAGGACGCATAACACTAACTTGTAGTTTTAGCTGAACACTGTTCAGAGCATGCACTACACTAACTTGTAGTTTTAGCTGAACACTGTGAGGAGGACGCACTACACTAACTTGTAGCTTTAGCTGAACACTGTGAGGAGGACCCACTACACTAACTTGCAGCTTTAGCTGAACACTGTGCCTAGATCACACTAAACTAACCTGTAGCTTTAGCTAAACACTGTGAGGAGGACGCACTACACTAACTTGTAGCTTTAGCTGAACACTGTGCAGAGGTCACACTAAACTAATGTGTAGCTTTAGCTGAACACTGTGAGGAGGACGCACTACACTAACTGTAAATAGTGTAGCTGCCTGACTGTGGTACTAATAGGATCAAAAGAACACCAGAAATTTTCTTCAGGTAGTTGTAAATACTGTAACAAGACAAGCCTGCCTGTCAGTAGGAAGATAACAGGAACAGATCTAGCTAAACTGAATACAGTGTATATATACACCTGGGATGCATATATATATATATATATATATATATATACACAATACACTTTAAGTGCAGATAACTAACTGACTGTCCTGCCTAATCTATCTAACTCAAATGAAATTACACTGTCTCTCTCTATCTCTCAGCACGCCAGAACACACTACACAGGGCCACCGTGCAGGCGGCCTTATATAGTGTGGGGCGTGTTCTAAACCCCCTGAGCCATAACTGGCCAAAGCCACCCTGGCTTTGGCCAATTAAAGCTCTCTCTACTGACGGCGCTGTGATTGGCCAAGCATGCGGGTCATAGTGGCATGCAATCATCAGCCAGCAATGCACTGCGATGCCACAGTGAATTATGGGCCGTGATGCGCCACACGAATTTGGCGCGAACGGCCCATATCATTCGCAATTCGACGAATGGTCGAACAGACAATGTTCGAGTCGAACATGGGTTTGACTCGAACACGAAGCTCATCTACTAGTGAAGAAAACACCCTTCACAACAGTTGGCCAGATCAAGAACACTCTCCAGGAAGTAGGTGTATGTGTGTCAAAGTCAACAATCAAGAGAAGACTTCACCAGAGTGAATACAGAGGGTTCACCACAAGATGTAAACCATTGGTGAGCCTCAAAAACAGGAAGGCCAGATTAGAGTTTGCCAAACGACATCTAAAAAAGCCTTCACAGTTCTGGAACAATATCCTATGGACAGATAACACCAAGATCAACTTGTACCAGAGTGATGGGAAGAGAAGAGTATGGAGAAGGAAAGGAACCGCTCATGATCCAAAGCATACTGCGAAAGCAACCAAAGAGTTTTTTAAGGGAAAGAAGTGGGATGTTATGCAATGGATTACCTGACCTGAATCCGATTGAGCATGCATTTCACTTGCTGAAGACAAAACTGAAGGGAAAATGCCCCAAGAACAAGCAGGAACTGAAGACAGTTGCAGTAGAGGCCTGGCAAAGCATCACAAGCGATGAAACTCAGCGTCTGGTGATGTCTATGCGTTCCAGACTTCAGGCTGTAATTGACTGCAAAGGATTTGCAACCAAGTATTAAAAAGTGAAAGTTTGATGGATAATTGTTAATCTGTCCCTTTACTTTTGGTCCCTTAAAAAGTGGGAGGCACATATACAAACTGTTGTAATTCCTACACCGTTCACCTGATTTGGATGTAAATACCCTCAAATTAAAGCTGAAAGTCTGCAGTTAAAGCACATCTTCCATTGTGGTGGTGTATAGAGCCAAAAAGATTAGAATTGGGTCGATGTCCCAATATTTATGGACCTGACTGTATATCCTGGATGTTGTGGCTTCCATGTACTCCAAAGGCTCTATCCCACTGTTCTCCCAGTCTTCAGCGGTTATCCCAGCTTAGGTTGACAAAATGCTGTATATCCAACCAGTCAGGCTTCCCATCCTGGAGCTGTTCTCCCAGGTGCTTGGTCAGCGTTGTTCTGGGTTCGGGCTGCAGAATGGCATCCTCCCAGCACACCACAACTCAGCCTGCTCTTACGATGCTCTTGCCCCCTGCTGTAAGCCACATAAATATCAGGGCAGGGCCCAGAGCAAGCTCGCTCTTCCACATGTGATTTATAAAGGAACTGATGCAACATGTAGATCTACTGTAACATGTGGCTCCTTTCCGGGTCACTTTGCCTGGATTCTCCCTGGACTAGAAACCTACCATCACTGGACTCTTGCTGAATGGACTTTGCTTCTCTGGAAGGTATTAACCTGGGCTTTATTAGTTAGTTAGGGCTGGACTCTGTTTCATGTGTGCTGTGCTGTTGAACTGAGTTGCTAAAAGCTTCAGTAACCTTTCATTAACCGTTTCATGCCTAGTCTGAAGTTATTCAAGGAGTGCATGGTGGTACATAGTGTATCAGAAGAACAGGTCCTGTAAAGCACACATGGGGAATGAAAGCAAGGCTACTCGGCAGCCGAGCTGGAGAATGAGAACAGTTGCCATGGGTAACCAAGGACTTGTGGAAAGCGAATAGCAGCCTGTAATGAAGCATGGTATTTGTCATGGTGACGGGTCCTCTGGTAGTGAGGGGGTCAGTGTTATGGCTCCCACCCTAAAAATAGTTGGGACTGAACCCACAGCACTGAGATTCCATATACTTAGCTGCATGGTATGGGAGAGCAGAAAAAGTTAAGTGCATGCATGAGGTCTGCGCTAATGCATGGTGGGACCGCATTCTTTCACTGAGAGTAAGGTGACAGAGGCATGCTGGATGAGTGGAGAGGGCACATGCTCAGCAGTATCCCTCCTAAATTCATTATACATCAAGGAAGGTGTGTAGTGACATGGAACAGTATGCTTCACAGAGGGGCTCTGTACATTTATCAACTGCACACAGTGTATGGCTTCATCTCTAAGCTGGGGTACTGCCATAATGTTGATTTTCACATGAACGCGGCCCCATCTGGTCCCGGGCATTGGTGGGTGCGCACAGGTGAGAAAGGTATCCCCAAGTGCAGGGCGAGTAGACCTTTCCCACAAACCTGACTGGACAGTGAACTCTTTTGACAAAGGGGAAAAAGACAAGTGCCAACTAAATGTAGCAGTTAGAAGTATTTTAATATAAATAAAGGAATATAACTCACAAAGGGAATAAAAACTCAAGCATGTCACGCTATATGAGGATGTCCTCATCAGTATGGATCCTGGGCTCGATCTGCCAGGGATGCATGGCTAAGGCCCAGACTGTAATGCCGCGTACACACAAGCGGACATTTAGACCGGACTGGTCCGACGGACTATCCGACGGACTATCTGACGGACTTCCAACGGACTTTCCGAATGAACAGACTTGCCTACACACAATCACACCAATGATGACGTACGACTGGACTAAAATAAGGAAGATGATAGCCAGTAGCCAATAGCTGCCCTAGCGTCGGTTTTTGTCCGTCGGACTAGCATACAGATGAGCGGACTTTTCGATAGGAAATGGGTCCGGCGGAGTTCCGACGTAAAGATTTGAAACATGTTCCAAATCTAAAGTCCGTCAGATTTTCGACTGAAAAAGTGCGCTGCAGGTCCGATGAAGCCCACACACGGTCGAATTGTCCGCCAGACTCGGTCCGTCGGACCAGTCCGGTCGAAAAGTCCGCTTGTGTGTACGCTGCATTAGAGGCGCCAGAGCCTCTCAGGCCTTCCAGAGCTGCTTCTTGCGTCTAGGACTGAGCTGCCACAACAGTGGGCATTTCTAAACATGAACTATTTTATCTCTGCACATTTAACTTTAGCTCCATCTAGCCCTCCTGATTTGCACCAATTATCCTTATTCTAATGAACTCTGGTGAAACTTCGATGGCTGTCTTGGGTGAAATAACCTCCTAAATAAGGGCCCCTATGTCGTGTTTGCACGCTTCTGGAAAGTGTATGGTAGGGAAAGAATCCCACTTGTAACGGACAGTGTTTAACATAGAGTCAGGTCCCAGAAATCAAGGGATAGCTTACAGAAGGCTCCTTCTTCATATTATACTATGCAAAAGCAGAGGTGTGGAGACACTTCAAACTGCCAAAACATCTTCTATTCCAAGAAGGGACACTACTCCTGGAAAAGGGAACAATGCTCTGGTAATGCCTCCTGTAAAGTACTGAGACTGTATGTCTATGGATTACATATACAGTACCAGTATGGAAGAGCAGTTATCTGTACTGTTAATAAATGTGTTAATTTACATAAGACGTATTAAAACGTTATCACACTATGTGAGTTTTTTTTTTGGCTTGCATATCACTTTCCCGGATGGTGTAAAAGCACTGAGGGGAAGCTTCACAAGTGGATCCCTTATCTGAGCTGTTTTTACACAAGCTTTGGTGTCCTTTTATGAAACTGAGATCAGCGGCGATCCCGAGTCTCACCGCTGATCTCAGCTCATGACCAGTTTATGAAACTGAGATAATCAGTGGAGAACATGTTCTCCGCTGATTATCTCAGCACAGTGAGAATTTGTAACTGACTTCACAGAAACGGCCAGTTTATGAAGGTGCGATCTCAGCACCTCACTGGCGATCTGTGACAGAATTCTCACTTTCTGATTCACCATTTCAGAAGTGGAGAATCAGAGTGAGAAGCCTGAAACTGGCTGAGTAATCTGGAGAAAGCAAGAAGTCTTTTGACTTCTTTCTTTCACCAAACAGTCAGAGCACACCTTGCCCACCATTACACACCCCAAAACCAGCAGGATAGGAATTTATAGTGTATATATATATCTATATATATATATAGATATATATATATATATATATATATATCTATATATATATATATAGATATATATATATATGTATATATATATATATCTATACATATATATATGTATATATATATATATATAGCTATATATATATATATATAGATATATCTATATATCTATATATAGATATATATATATATATATAGCTATATTTATATATATATATATATCTAATAAATAGATATATATATATATCTATATATATATATAGATATATATATGTATATATATATATATATATACATATATATATCTATATATATATATAGCTATATATATATATATAGATATATCTATATATCTATATATAGATATCTATATATAGATATATAGATATAGATATATCTATATATCTATATATAGATATATCTATATATATATATCTATATATAGATATATATAGATATATATATATAGCTATATTTATATATATATATATATATCTATAAATAGATATATATATATTTTTTTTTAGATGTTCACGTCTCTTGCTGGGTTCACACTTGTGCGATGCGTGAACCAGCGTGATTCCTGTGCGGGTTTTCACATCGCACCTACATTGACATCTGCGCACCACTGCGGGTGTCAATGTAAAGTTAATGACACCCCCAGATCATTTCACAGATTGCAGTGCGAACTATGTCATGGTGCAGGAATCGGATCGCATGGGTGTTCACACCCATGCGATCCGATTCCAGTGCGGACCAAATAAAGGGTCCTGTACCATTTTGGTGCAAATGCAATATGATTTAGGGCCAGTTCCCACTGCTGCGGTGTCCGAGATCGGATGTGATTCGCACCGCACTGCAGTGCAAAATCACATCCGATCTCTGTGCGATGCGATTTCAGCCATACAGATAGTATTGCTAAATTTGCATTGCCCTCGGACCAAACTCTTACTGGACCCTTTTTTTGGTCCACAGCAGAATCGGATCGCATGGGTGTTCACAGCCATGCGATTCGATTACTGTCCGAGTTTGCAGATCGCACTGCGATATGCGAACTGATTTGGGGGTGTTGTTAGCTTTTAGGCCCAGTTCACACTTGTGCGATGCCGGACATCGATGCCGGACATCGCACAGGCATCGCATGTTATCCGCAGCACACTGCCATTCACATTACATGCGATGTGTGTGCGGTGCGATATCAGCTGTACAGATAGTATGGCTGATATCGCACCGCATTTGGTGCAAACACGCACAGGACCCTTTTTTCTGTTCGGACCAGAATCGGATCGCATGTGTGTTCACACATATGCGATCCAATTCATGTCCGAACTGTCAGTTCGCAGTGCGATATGCAAGCTGATCTGGGGGTGTCGTTAACAATGTATTGACACTCCCCAGCGATTCGCATATGGCAGTGTGAACAGACATGGGAACCCGCAATGGATTTGCAGTGTTCTTGCATCGCACCAGTTTATCAATTTTTATGTTTATCTATAATGAAATATATTTTATTTTAACTTATTAATAAATATTTATACTTGTATACTTTATTAAAATTATTTTTTTAATGATTATAAATGTATTTTGCATTTATATGAATGGTGTATAGCTGCATTATATATGTGCATTACATTCATTTACTATACACCATTCACATTTAAATAGGGACATGTATGATCTTTAAATATTGATAAAAACAATGTTTTTTTTATAATTAGGTTAATGTATATTGTGTAGGGGGAATTTAACTTTATTATTTTATTAATATGTTGGGGAATAATGTGTGCTGATTTGTGTTAAACTTTTGTATTTTATGGTTCCTCATACTGTAATCCCGCTATATCACACGAGATTACAGTGAGAGGAGCCATTCTCAGGAGTTCCCGGCGTTTGTAGATCGCTCCTCAACTCAACATGAGAAGCGATCTACACACTTTCATAAACAGGCACTCAGAGGAGAGCGATCTCCTCTGAGAATGCCTGAGAACTGAAAAGCGGTATTTTACCGCACTTTCATAAAAGGACACCTTTGTCTGCCTATTCTGTAGAAAGAAGTGCAAATCAAGGGAGAATGGGGGACTATACGTTTCGCTGATTCATTTAACACACTGGGTGTATATTTGGATTTGGAAAGAGAATATTGATCTACGTGTAATTTATTGACACAATACCTTGGTGTTATAAACGTATATATTGATTGAGCATTCTTGTCACATTTTTATTTATGTGTGTTTCATTGTTATATATGCAATATATGCACTGGAATTTATTAAGCACTGTACCAGGTGGGGATCTTGGTATTCTATGATCTTCAAATAGTTTCACAATTTTTGGGGGTATTTTAAGTACGGTAGCTTTTCTTAGGGGCTATACATGTATTTACGTATTTATTTATTATTATTAGTTATTGTGTTAGTATTAAGTCACAATCCTAAAGCGCAGAAGGATTGAGTATTGACTTAGTTCCTTATAATCTAGGGCTGTAAGAGCTTGGAGCAGAGGTTGATGGGAAAAGGTTACTTTCAGCATACTACCATGTAAGCTTGTATACCATGGAGGTGAAACCTTTGGGGTAGGCACGGGTGAGGTTTGAGGAAGAACCTAAGAGAACCTACAGTGAGGGTACGGTAAGGTTTAATTTGAACTCTACAGTGTTACTGATGTCAGGTACAAAGAGACAGAGGTGAATCTGTTTAGGCTCCATTCACACCTAGGTGATTTGAATCGTAGACACCATGATTCTACCCGCAATTCCAAATTGCGGCAAAAACGCGAGACATGTTTGCAATGCCATTACTT
Source organism: Aquarana catesbeiana (assembly GCF_042186555.1). NCBI lineage: Eukaryota > Metazoa > Chordata > Amphibia > Anura > Ranidae > Aquarana > Aquarana catesbeiana. The sequence goes on along the minus strand of NC_133330.1, from coordinate 197,951,115 downwards.
CTGAATGGTGCCCCAATCGAGGTGTGATTTTTGCCACGATTGTCGCATGATAAATCGCGCTGCAATTGTGGCAAATCACAACGCGCAACGCTGTCGCCCAAAAGGAGCTCCTGCTCTTTTTTGAGTGACAAGCTTTGCACTTTGCGATTTTGCCACGATAGCACCACATTTTATCAGGGCAAAGTCGCACTGTGATTGCTGTGCCATTCAGAAGTATTGGCATCGCAAACGAGTTCCGCGTTTTGCTGCAATTTGGAATCGCGGGCAGAGCCGTGGTGATTCTGGCTGCAAGTCAAATATCCTAGGTGTGAATGGAGCCTAAAAAAGGCTGAACCTGTGTACACTTCTTTATTTCTGGAGCAGGGCCTCAGAGCAGGAGACTGTGAGGGACCAAGATGGCAGTTCCCCCACGTTACAGATGTGTGGTGCCCTATTTTGATCCTCTTGCAGGAGGATGGTGGGATGAGCCCTTTTAACATGCATATAAAGGCAGGTTTGGTGCCAGTATGAATGATGCCTAACACCTCTAGTGTTAAACCAACATAGTGATTAAGTGCTGGTTATTACTTTAATTTAGTTTTGAAAAAGAGCTGAAAACGGAATAACTTTTAAATAGTATAAAATAAAACCTGTGGCCAGGACATTGACATTAAAGTATGTATATATTCCTAACAAGCTGTAAATGAAACAAGTCCTCTCTGACCTCTGTAGCTAATGGCTCTGTGGAACTATTATTCCTCAAAGTTCACAGCAGAAGCAATGAGGTCATGCAAGTTGTTTTCTCACCAAGTTAGCCAAGTGATCGCTGAAAACTAGAGAGAGGCACGAGCTTAGCTGCTAAGAAAATTATTTCAGTGTTTTTGCTGTGAAATTTAAATAACTCCATAGTGGCTGCAGATACAGATATCAGTCATGGCTTGTTATAAAACATATTTCCTGACGCCTCCATGGCAGCACACGCTGGGTTGTGACTCCGCCCCCACAATCTGACAGGATTGGTTAGCTATAAGTTTGAAGGGGAGACACCCCGCTGCATTCTCTTTTTTATCCTCACCTGACAGATTGGGATAAGCAGCTTGCTCCTGTTGTCAAGATAAAGAAAAAGCCTCTTACCGCACTCGCCCCAGCAGGTTCAAGCCTCTCCTGTTTGGAAGTCCCTCCTGTACAGTCTCTAAAGTCTCTAAAGGAGCTTCTATGGAGGGAACCCCCGGTCTGGTGGTCTCAGGGGGCGTCTGGACATCTGGCACAGTAAGCTTTAAAGAAGCTTCATATTTTTGCAGTGGTCTCCTTTTTCTTTTTTGCCTGTACCTTTTTATGATGTTTCTCCTGCTTAGGGGGCTTGCTGGCACTTGCTGTCCACCGCTGTGGAACCGTCATGGCCGCCGAGGCCGCCTCCTCCACTCTGCAATTGGCCTCAGGTTCTGCCTTGGGAAGGTAATGCCCTTCTCCAAGATGGCGCCGAGGCGTTCGGGACGCTCTGCGCATGCGCGGGAGCGTCATTTTGCCGCGACGGCGGCGGCAGATTTAAAAGCACAGGCATTTCTGTGTTTGTTTGCTGAGCATTATCACAAATACCTGAATTTCACAGTGCGTTCAACTGCTTTGCCAGAAAACAACTCAGCAAGACCAGGTAAGTCGAATCATCTGATTTAGCCTTTTTTAAAAAAAAAAAAGAGTAAGGGTTTTAAAAAAAAAAAAAATTTTTTTCTTTTTCTTCTCTCTTATTACCCTTCAGTCTTACTGTCTTACTATCACTATGGAGACCACTGCCCGCGCAGACCACCATCAGCAAATGAGGTAAGAGGCCATCCGTCATTGGTAAGTATTGAAGAAGGGGAGAGAAAAAGAGAGCCAATCACTAACGCTGCGTTTTTGGCAGCCCTACCAGGTCAAGAGCCGCAAGTTCCAGGCATGAGGGGAGATCAAGTCATGCGTCAAGCAAGAAGTCTCGCAGAAGCCGCTCAAGATCTTCTTCCCGCCACCGAAGACATAGCCGCTCACGTCACAGCCGCTCAAGACGCAGCTGCTCCCGTCACAGTCGGTCACACCGCAGACGGCCACCTTCATCACACCGCCAAAGCCGCCACACCCGTCCTGCAGCAAACGCTTGCTGGGTATGCGGCGCGCCAGCCTTGCCAGATAAGCTAGTCTGCAGATCCTGCTTCAATGAAGCAGCAAAGGACAAAGAGCTAGACGCAGCAGTGGCTACGGAGCTCATAAGAGAATCTGTGCGGGAATCCATAAGGGAGACAACAGCACCACTAATCGATAGGCCTACGCCCAGCACATCGGTAGCGGATGACCTTCAACCCCAGGCATCAGAACCCTCCTCAGGAGATGAGGATCAGGACATGTCAGCAGGTTTTGATTTCTCCCTTGTACAGCCTTTCGCAAAGTCAGTCAAAGAAGCGATAGGCTGGGAAGAAGATAAAGCAGAGCCGCAGAAAGTCCGGAAATATTTCCCAAATTTAAGGAAAGAACCAGAGAATTTCCCTTTTATAGGTGAACTGGAGGATCTAATTAAAGATGAGTGGGAAAGACCAAGGTGGAGAAAGATCTGCAAGACGGTACTGAAGTAGACAAAATAATATCTTCTCTTCAGGAGATCAAGTTGGCAGGTGACTTTGTGGCAGAAGCCTCATTGGATATTATAAGATCCTCGGCGAGATCAATGCTAGCCTCAGTCACGGCAAGAAGGGCCTTGTGGCTTGTGGCTGAAACCATGGATGGCCGATACTGCATCTAAAACAAACTGGTGCAGAATTCCATATGATGGCTCAAACCTGTTCGGGTCTAAATTGGACACCGCTATCTCGAAGGTAACAGGAGGGAAGTCGGGATTAATTCCCTCAGACAGAAGACCCAAGGCCCAAAAGGGTTCCTTCTTCAGGCGCAACCTTCCTGAGAAATATAGGGAAGCTAGATCCTACCGTCCTGGTAGGGAGTTTAGAAGAGACTGGAAAAACACAAGACCTTCCTTCCTAAGGATGCAGAAGTCCAAGCCTACCCCGGCAGGGGAGCAGCAGAAGTCTTTTTGAAGGTTCGCCTGCCCACCCAGTACAGGTGTGCGCCAGGCTCAAGGACTTCGTACAGATTTGGTCAAGCCATATAAAGGACCAGTGGACTCTTTCCACGATCAAATTTGGACACAAGTGGAAGTTTATGGGCAAAATTCCAAAGAATCACTTCCAATCAACAAGACTGCCATCTTCACTAATCAAAAGGAAGTTACTATTAAAATATATAGTAGAATTGAAGGACAAAGGGGCAATCCTGGAGGTTCCGTCAGATCAAAAGGGGAGGGGGTTCTATTCCCCACTATTTTTGGTAAAGAAGAAGACTGGAGACTTACGTCCTGTATTGGATTTAAAAAATCTCAACAGGAACATAAAAATAGAGGCCTTCAAAATGGAGAGTCTGCAGTCCATACTTCTGGCAGTGAACCTGGGCGACTGGATGCTCTCAGTAGATTTATCGGACGCTTACCTACATATTCCAATTCATCCCGCCTTTCAAAAATTCCTCCGATTTGCCATCAACAAAAGCCACTTCCAATTTCAGTGCCTTCCTTTCGGCATCTCGTCAGCTCCCAGGACATTCACCAAGGTCCTCCTACCCTTGGTTGCATTCCTCAGGGAAAAGGGTCTGCGAGTCCACCATTATTTGGACGACATCCTGCTCTTGGCAGAAGATCAAGAAACCTTGCTATGTCATCAGAGAATCTTACTCACGACTCTCCAAGACTTCGGTTGGCTAGTCAACTGGAAAAAGAGCAGCTTACAACCCACACAAAACATGGTATTCCTGGGAGCGGATCTGAACACCAAATTGAACAGGGTACAACTCCCTCAGGAGAAGATTCAGCCTCTAGTACAGAAGATGTGGAGATTACTATCAGCGAGGCATCTTCCAGCCAGAATCTGCTTGAGTGTGCTAGGGTCCATGGCTGCAACCCTGCCCATGGTGCAATGGTCACAATGGCACATGAGAGTCCTCCAAAACTCCTTTCTGAGGCAGTGGGATGGAGTATCGATGCGTCAGACCATTACTATCTCCAGACCAATGAAGCAATCAGTGTGGTGGTGGACACACTTGACCAACCTCAGGAAATACAAGCTGATAGTTCCCCCAGATCCGATAATAGTCACCTCGGATGCCTGTCAGAGCGGCTGGGGAGCTCACTGTCAAGATTAAGCAGCACAGGGCCGATGGCAGTTCCGGGCCCAGGATATAGTATCGAATATACTGGAACTCAGGGCAGCCTTCCAGGCCCTCATGGCATTTGCACCAGTCCTCAGAGGGAAGAACGTGCTTATTCGGATGGACAACAAGGTGGCAGTGTCCTACATCCAGAGTCAAGGGGGTACCAAGAGTCTCACACTGATGGAGGAAGTCCGCCCTATCTTGGAATGGGCACAGGCACACCTAGCAGATTTAAAAGCAATATATGTTCCTGCGGCACAGAACATGCTAGCCGATTACCTGAGTCGAGAGACTCTTTCGAACAACGAATGGTCCCTGAGTCTCCAGGCCTTTTCTCTTCTTACGGAGACATGGGGAGTGCCAGAGATCGACTTAGCAGCCACTCCTGCGAATACGAAGTGTCGGAGGTTTCTGTCCAGAGCATCTTTCCCTTCAGCCGAAGGGATAGATTGTCTAATTCACCCCTGGAACTTCAAGTTGGGGTACATATTCCCGCCAACTCCGTTAATTGCGAGATTCCTGTCCAGGCTTCGGAGATCTTCAGCCACGGTAATCGCGGTAATCCCTCTTTGGCCGAGAAGACCATGGTTCACGACCCTATTGCAGCTCAGCCTTCAACCTCCAATCCTCCTTCCGGTAACTCCGGATTTGCTATTTCAAGGCCAATTTCTACATCCAGCTCCAGAGAAACTGCATCTGACGGCATGGAAGTTGAAAGGGTTAGGTTAAGGGAACAAGGCTGCTCACAGGAAGTAATATCGACTCTGATGCAAGCCAGGAAAAGCACCACCAACACCACCTATACCAGAATTTGGAACCAATTCTTTACAATGGCACAGCAGAAGGGATGGGATCCTATTGCTCCAGAACCTTCTCAAATCCTAGAATTCCTCCAGTCAGGATTCAACAAAGGTCTAAGTTCAAGTACCCTTAAGGTACAAGTATCTGCCTTGTCGGCCAAAGCAGGCACCAGATGGGCATTACATCCGCTGGTTATCCAATTCCTGAGAGCCTGCCTAAAAATCAAACCTCCTAAGAAACCAGTTTTTCCATCATGGGATCTCCCAGTAGTTCTCGAGGCCTTCACCAATCCTCCTTTTACTCCATCTGAATCAATATATCTGTGGGATCTGACTCTAAACTGTCTTTTCTCATTGCAATCACATCAGCAAAGAGGGTGTCTGAGATCCAAGCACTGATGGCATCAGAACCTTACTTGGTATTCTTTCCTGATAAGGTAGTACTAAGACCTTCAGACCACTTCATCCCGAAGGTAGCAACTTCCTTCCACTACAACCAAGATATTGTCCTACCATCCTTCACTAATGATCAGGGTGAACCTCATCCTCTGGATGTTAAGACGACCATCATTAGTTACCTGGCGGCTACAAATTCTTTTAGGAAGACGGATACCCTCATGGTCATTCCACATGGGAACAGACGAGGTCAAGCGGCTACTTCACGTACTATCGCCTCCTGGTTAGTCAAGTCCATCAAGAAGGCATACTCCATGCATCATATGGCAATTCCTGAAGGCATCAGGGATCACTCGACCAGGGCAGTGGCTACCTCCTGGGCAGCGTATTGCAGGGTTTCACCGGAGACGATTTGCAAAGCAGCAACTTGGTCCTCCAGACATACTTTCATTTCGCACTATAGAGTAGATTCTGCTCACTTGGCTATGGCAGACTTCGGTAGATCTGTTGTTAGAGCCAATTCTTCCGCATTATAAGGAATAAATATTATTTTCTTGCACCCACCCGACTGGCGAGTTATTTCCCAGCGTGTGCTGCCATGGAGGCGTCAGGAAAACGGAAAATTATATACTCACCTTTCCGTAATTTTCCTTTCCTGACGCCTTTCCATGGCAGCACACAGATTCCCACCCCGTTTTATGGTGATATATTTACAGAGAATGCAGCGGGGTGTCTCCCCTTCAAACTTATAGCTAACCAATCCTGTCAGGTTGTGGGGGCGGAGTCACAACCCAGCGTGTGCTGCCATGGAAAGGCGTCAGGAAAGGAAAATTACGGAAAGGTGAGTATACAATTTTCCGTTTTACTACTTCATAAGTAACTTTCATTGTTTCTGTTTTCATAGTCTGGCTACAGGTTTACCTTAACTACTAATCTACCACCGTTTGCTGGCAAAATGGTGGACACTTATTTCTGCACCGCCATTTATAAATGCCACTGCAGAAGCCAACCTTGAGCAGCCAATTAGCCCATTATTGACAGTGAACTGAGTCATCACCACCACTGGATGACTAGAAAGAAAGGAAAATATTTTTTTTTCATAATATTTGGTCTTTTGTTTAGTAACAGTGGTTATTAAATACCACCAAAAAACTTTATATGTTCCAAAAATTGATGAAATATTAAAATATTAATTTGGATACAGTGTTGTATGACTGGGTAATCGCCAGTCATCACACCACCGAGAAATGGACTGGGTATTACAGGTTAATACTGAAGTTAAAAGATAGCTTGTTCATCAATTTTATTCACATTATTTATCCTATCTATCTATCTATCTATCTATCTATCTATCTATCTATCTATCTATCTATCTATCTATCTATCTATCTATCTATCTATCTATCTATCTATCTATCTATCTATCTATCTATCTATCTATCGTATATACACTATGTGCAACTCAGCTTTGGATAGTGCTAAGGCATTTTTCTTTCTAAGGGTAATTTCTGTATTGCTATGCAAAGCACAGTAATTCTGTAATAGCTCAAGGATTTTATATGGAACTCGTCTCATTCTCAGACATGCTATTTACCAGACAAATTAGCCATATTTTAGAACTGTCCCACTTAACGAGCACAATGAAAATAATGAGCATCTACTCTTTGATCAAAGCACCTTGTATATTCCTAACGCCTCCTATTCCCCAATTAACTAGAAAGGTTCTAGCAATTAATTCTTAATACCAAATAATGATAGCAAGAAAGTGTGCTGCATTCTCATAAATGTAACAGAATGCACTTGTTATTTTAGTCAATTTTGTGAAGGAAAAAAATGACAAGATTTAAAGGGAAAGGGTACATCAACATGTACATAACATTCTGTTCTATAGATGTGACCTATTGATCTAATGATGGACAGTAAGCCAAAACACAAGCCAAAACACAAAGCCAAAACTATTGACTTTTTTTTTTCATTGAGTAAAAATAAAAATGAATAGGTAAGATTGTGTCTATCAAGCAAAAGGTATTTTTAGCTTCAGTAGTTTGGGTGGCTAAGGAACATATTAAATATTTTAGCATATTACCTTTCTTCAAACTCATATAAATAAACATACATACAGTACACACACACCACGTGTATATATATATATATATATATATATATATATATATATATATATATATATATGTATTTTTTTCCAGGGCATCTGGAGATGATATTAATTAATAAGCCCAAGTCAACCCCTCGCTGGCAACCTGCAGGGCTGTGTCTCTGCCGTCACTCACCCAAAGCACGCTGGATGAATACTAATTAGTCCAGCCAGGCTAAGAGCAAAATAAAGGGCACTGGGCCTTAACCCCAGGATTAGCATGGAAGGTCAGAAAAAAAAAAACACTAATAAACTCTTACTACCACTTCTTCTTCAGAGACCTATTTTATCCTCTGAGGCCTACGACACAAAATTTGCTAATTTGACAATGTACTGTAACAGATACTACTGTAACAAAACAAATATGTACTAAGGGTAAGCCTATCTCTTCATTAATCATTAATTGCTGCACAAAGGAGTTTGGGTTATGTCACATGGGCGTTGTGACTCTGCAATTTTCTTTAAAGAAAAACTCAGCCAGGTGTATTCAGTAAACAAGCAAACTGGTTAATTATCCAGGTGCTTTGATAATCTGGCATTTTCTTGACGCATCACAGACAAATTTACTGTTGACTGGACATAGAATTATTATTTTCTATTACTTTCTCCCCCCCCCCCCCCCAAAAAAAAAAACAAAAAACTTAAATCTTCCTTTTTTCTGAGCCTCGACAATAGTATGTCTGTTTTTTTTTTTTTTTGCTTACTATATTGAAAGGTAGCTAGATAATAGTCACATCATGTGAATTTCTGACATTATAGGTAATATGTTCAGACTATATCAGATGTTAAGAATGACGCTAGAGCTCTAGTGTTTGCCCAGCACCATCTTGTGGTCATAATGAGAAATGATTTTAGCCAATTTCTGCATATTTTATTATTATTGCCTATTATTTATTCCTAATGCATTCATAAATTAGAATGGGATTGTTTTATAGGGTGACTACTTATTTTTCTGATAGTCATATAAAGCAATCATGTGAAATTGTAAAAAAAGGTTTTTTTTTAATCATTGTTGATTTTTCTAATTGTAATATTTTTATTCACATGTAAGTACACCCCTCACTTTTTTGTAAACAGTTTATTATATCTTTTCATGTGACAACACTGAAGAAATTACACTTTGCTACAATGTAAAGTAGTGAGTGTACAGCTTGAATAACAGTGTAAATTTGCTGTCCCCTCAAAATAACTCAACACACAGCCATTAATGTCTAAACTGCTGGCAACAAAAGTGGGTACATCCCTAAGTGAAAATGTCCAAATTGGGACCAAAATGTCAATATTTTGTGTGGCCACCATTATTTTCCAGCACTGCCTTAACCCTCTTGGGCATGGAGTTCACCAGAGCTTCACAGGTTGCCACTGGAGTTCTCTTCCACTCCTCCATGACAACATCACGGAGCTGGTGGATGTTAGAGACCTCCTCCACCCTCCGTTTGAGGATGCACCACAGCTGCTCAAGTGTTTGGGGTCGTTATCCTGTTGGAATACTGCCCTGTGGCCCAGTCTCCGAATAGGGGGGATCGTGCTCTGCTTCAGTATGTCACAGTACTTGTTGGCATTCACGGTTCCCTCAATGAACTGTAGCTCCCCAGTGCCGGCAGCACTCATGAAGCCCCAGACCATGACACTCCCACCACCATGCTTGACTGTAGGCAAGACACACTTGTCTTTGTACTCCTCACCTGGTTGCCGCCACACAAGCTTGACACCATCTGAACCAAATAAGTTTATCTTGGTCTCATCAGAACATGGGACATGGTTCCAGTAATCATTTTCCTTAAGCTGCTTGTCTTTAGCAAACTATTTGCGGGCTTTCTTGTGCATCATCTTTAGAAGAGGCTTCCTTCTGGGATGACAGCCATGCAGAACAATTTGATTCAATGTGTGGCGTATGGTCTGAGCACTGACAGGCTGACCCCCCACCCCTTCAACCTCTGCAGCAATACTGGCAGCACTCATACGTCTATTTCCCAAAGACAACCTCTGGATATGACGCTGAGCACGTGCACTCAACTTCTTTAGACGACCATGGTGAGGCCTGTTCTTAGTGGAACCTGTCCTGTTAACCCGCTGTATTTTCTTGGCCACCGTGTTGCAGCTTGGGTTAAGGATCTTGTCAATCTTCTTATAGCCTAAGCCATCTTTATGTAGAGCAACAATTCTTTTTTTCAGATCATCAGAGAGTTCTTTGCCATGTTGAACTTTCAGTGACCAGTATGAGAGAGTGAGAGCGATAACACCAAACTTAATACACCTGCTCCCCGTTCACACCTGAGACCTTGTAACACTAACGAGTCACATGACCACAAGGAGGGAAAATGGCTAATTGGGCCCAATTCGGACATTGTCACCTAGAGGTGTACTCGCTTTTGTTGCCAGCGTTTTAGACATTAATGGCTGCATGTTGAATTATTTTAAGGGGACAACAAATTTACACTGTTATACAAGCTGTACACTCACTACTTTACATTGTAGCAAAGTGTAATTTCTTCAGTGTTGTCACATGAAAAGATAAACAATTTAAATGAACTACCATTCAAGATGACTGTTTCTCACTAGGCTCTCAGATATTCAACTATTTTTAAAGGAAACAAACAGAAATTGTCTCATTATGGTGAGCTCAACAATTCATATAATATCTGAAACTTTGAAGCTGGTTCTAGTAATATAAATATATAGCTTTTAAAAATTTTAGACTCTTTCCTTACACAACACATAGCTAAAACAAAGAGAGGAAAAAATCTGCTAGATTTGATCATTTTGGATAGTTTAGATACCATATGAAAGGCAGGCATGAGAACATTTGAGCAACAGTGACAACAATATAGGAACATTTGAGACATTATTCAATACAATCTGGAACAATGGGGTAACAACAACTATGCATGTTTAAAGCAAAGTTTATACACATGCGGAGGTTGCATGTGGAGGACACAAGATTTTACTATCAATATAAGGTGTTTTTAGTGTTTTTAGTGACTTAGTTAAGAACTAGATGTTATTCTTATAACTAAAAAATGTGTCTACAGCTATAATACTTAAGAATAGTATGGGAATATTTTGGTCCATATGATTGATATGACTACTTTGTGGCGTCCGGGAGACCCTTTTGAGGCAAAATTTGCCTTAGTAGTTGTGAAAGGGTCATTGTTTTGTCTTGGAGTTTGCCACTTGGTATGTATTTGTCCTTTTTCAACCTAGTTTAGTAAACTATGTGTTTGTTTTATTATTTTTGTTAATTTTTAGGTGGCCCAAGGACCCCCTTAAGAAGTTCTTGTGGGCCATGAAGTTGAAAACGGAGCTGCTAAAGCTTGTGGGTAAGTTTCCACGTAAATCTTATAATCCTGATTACTTGGACCACTAAGGAGAGCAAAGGTGCATAAGAAGACTGTTGCTGATCAAGAAAACACATGGGGAAGGAACGGGATAAGATACCAATTCCACCCAAGGAAGAGTTCTTCAATAAGGAACATGCAATGTAGCAAAAATATAAACAAATTTATTAGAAAAAAAGCTCCACATATACACCAATCAAAAAATCAAACAATGTGATAATTAATGAACCGAAAACCTCCACTAAAAAATAAAATAGACAAAGTTGTCTAAAAACAAAACAACACACAGATGGCCACCACTGAACACACACATACACTCTCCTAGGTCAAAAATTGAGAAAACAATCTTCCAAGTATATGCATAAAAATGCTGCATATAGCCAGGGGGGGTAGGTGTGTACAGCCGTCAGTAATAGGGGACCAACAGCGGAATGCTGATAACAGACTTTACTTATGTCCTGCAGTATGGGCCATGATGATAGCTAATAGCAGCAAGTAGAGTTGGATACCATACATCAAGTGGTAATGTAGGATTAGCGTTCTATGTAGAGGCTATAGGTAATCAGGGACGGGAGTGTGCCTGCATGGATAGTTATAAACAGTCACAGCGGTAATGCTACTTCATGGGGGAGTGACACACGTTTTTTTATATGTAGATACAGCAATCCCAAGTTGGGAATAAGCAAATACAGTCTCACCGTTCCGTGGACACCAATATGCAGCAGACATGCAAAGCACTCCGGTCCTTCTCAGACCATCTCATACCATGCAGGGCAGCTGGATCCTTCTCAAGCCCTTTCCGTGCGGCTAGGCATTCATCTGTTAGCGGGATGCAAGCGATGACAGTCGGGAGTGGGGGCGTGTTGAGGCGTGCCGCATGTGAGCGGTGTAGATCGTTTTCTGCTTCCCGATTCTATACAGAGGGCTTCGCCAAAAGGCGGGCGGGATCCCCAAGGCTGGTGGGTGGATCTGTGTGTGCGCTAAGCAGGGCGTGATGGCGTCATGCTGACGCGTTTCATCCGTCACAGGGATTTCTTCAGAGCATGCGCCATAGCCTGGACAGATAGCTTATATAGCCCACACGTTACCATACCTGAGTACATCGGCTTCTAGTTGTCCAGGTAACAGCGTAACAAATATACTGCCATTCATACCAAAGACTGTTGCTGGGCTTGTGTCTTTTTGCCCCATTTCCTTGAAGAACTCAACTGGCAAGCAAACTCTCATGAATATTTTAGACAGCCAACACACTTGCAGGGTACAGGGATTTCATCCAGAATTCCCTTAAATAACATGTTTAAAATGTATTTATAAAAAAGACCTGATGTCAGTTGATTCTGTGACTTATGGAATTAAAAATATTCTGGTTGTATATTATGCTGTAATAGGTCCCGGTAGAATTGTGTACTGTAGCAATCAGGTGGATGGTGATATCACAAATGTGGCAAACACATTTTTAAACTTCATCCAATGATTTTCATTGACCTCGGAGAACTCAGTAAAATAGTATAATGTTTTAGATTCATGCAGGGCCCCTTAATTAGGGTATGTGTGGCCATGTTGGTGGTTATGGTTATCCGATAGTAATGACTGCCATCTGGTCACTGTACATCAATCTGACTGGTCACTAGTCAGCAGACTCCTTGAATATTGCAACTCCTCCCACATGCAAAGGGATCCATTGCAGCTGAGTCTGTAATGAATTTAAGTGGAATTATGAAGTAGTAAAAACTATTACGTCTTAAAAGGGAGTAAGTACTAGATTGTATATCTGTACATTGAATGGATTGAAAGGTTGGGTTTAGAAATAAGAAAATGTATCAACATGCAGATGTAAACAAAAGCCCCTCAAACATTTAACTTAGATAAACGTTTATTCTTATGCTGATAGGGAGACATGAAGAAGAGAAGAGCTGCTCAGCCTGGCACTGTGAGAAGTTTCCCATCATTGCAACTAAGATTGTATAAAACAAGCTTTTTAATGTGTTCCATTAACTGTTCCCTTGACAACAGTTAATCAGTGGGCTTTTATCATCCCTATAAAAATGAGATTATTGTCAATTTCACCCAAAAACAGCCAACCATTGATACTTTTTTTGGAACAGTGATAGCTTCTGATTGACTGTTCCCCCTGATAGTAGTTGATTGGTGGGCATTTATCTGCCCTATAAACATGAGATTATTGTTAGATCCACCTGAAAACAGTCAGCATTAGTACTTTTATTGGAACAATAGTGATAGCAGTAGTTCTAAATAAAAGCACAGTTACTGGGTAGCAGCCCCTTCTAAGTGAGGTCCTAATATGTGTCTCTTTCTTTTGGAAGTAGTCTAAGAAAGGAACACCTAAATGTGCTTTGTAGATGTTCTATGTCTCTTATTAGGGTAGCAAATGTTATTCTAAAGTAACAATTTAGAAATGTTCATATAAAAACCCATGTTTTCCTAACTAGCTCCATTTACTTTATATAAATTTATATACAGTATATCGCTCCTTGAACATTTCAAGTTGAATTAAAGACAGGCCATATTTCTACACATTTAAGTAGGCATTAATAATTTAAAAAAAAGGTATTTTATTATAAAGAGAACATCTAGAAATGTTATTTCTGCCTAAGCGGCTCACTGAAAGATATACCTTGTGTCTTAATTTTCTCCTAAAAATAACAATGCACCTCACTGCTGTCTCTAATTGCTAGACTAATACGATTTGGAGAGCGATGTGGTGATGTCACTACTGTGCTACACCTTACTGTAAAGGCATGTCTCACTTCATGTAATATATCAAAGTTCTATATTTCAAAATAAATTATTTTCATTTAAAAAGTGTTGTCTATTTTAAATGTGTTCAACAATGCACTCAAATTCAAAAAGTCTGTTCATAAAGGCCATTGTTGCAATATAAAGGCAAATCTGAAACTGGCTTGTGTAAAAAATTGTGTTGTTGGTGTCATTTCTTTTAGTTTTAGATGACAAAATTACTGAATGGCATTGCATGAACATGTATTATCTGTGTGCCTCTAATGCAACAGATCACTTTAAAGAATGATCTATTGTTAGATGCTGTCACCCAGCATTTTATCCCTATTGCATTGATGTCTTCTGCTAGAAGCAGAAGCAGTATGGAAGCTGGTCCTTTGCAGGAAATCCCAGTGACATCAGAGAAGCATTGTAGGGATTTCCAATTTAACCACAGTGCAGAACAAATCAAACCACACAACACTACTATATTATGTATGAGTTCTGATACTTGGTGGACAGAGTTTCTGTTGCAAAATTCTTGAGGTTGTCTTTTTGTTGTATGAAAATTTCAGTTTCTAGACATTTCGTAACTAATCAAAATTTGCCCGAATTTCAATAAGAATTTCAACTAATACGAAAGAAATTATAAAGAAAATAAGGAATTAATTCAACATGATTCGTTCATTCGTTAAAGGTCTAATGAAACAAAAGGTCAACTCAGAGTAAATCTTACAGTCAAATCAGCTGATTAATTTTGTGCTGGAGGTTGGATTACTGGCAAAGTACATTCCTGAGAACTGAGTGAGAAGGGTGTTGTATTGTATTTGAGCAGAGGAGAAGAGATATTGTCATTGTGTGTGTTAATGGATTCAATAAACAAACAACTTTCCAAACTACGAATCTTTATCACGAATATATATACAGTATCTCACAAAAGTGAGTACATCCATCACATTTTTGTAAATATTTTATTATATCTTTTCATGTAACAACACTGAAGAAATTACACTTTGCTACAATGTAAAGTAGTGAGTGTACAGCTTGTATAACAGTGTAAATGTGCTGTCCCCTCAAAATAACTCAACACACAGCCATTAATGTCTAAACCGCTGGCAACAAAAGTGAGTACACCCCTAAGTGAAAATGACCAAATTGGGTCCAAAGGGTCAATTTTTTGCGTGGCCACCATTATTTTCCAGCACTGCCTTAACCCTCTTGGGCATGGAGTTCACCAGAGCTTCACAGGTTGCCACTGGAGTCCTCTTCCACTCCTCCATGATGACATCACAGAGTTGGCGGATGTTAGAGACCTTGGGCTCCTCCTTGCCCTGTACACTCACTACTTTACATTGTAGCAACGTGTCATTTCTTTGGTGTTGTCACATGAAAAGATATAATAAAATATTTACAAAAATGTGAGGGGTGTACTCATTTTTGTGAGATACTGTACATACATAAATATTGAATCAAATCGATATACATACAAATTGATTTGGTATAATGAATATCAACACTCTACAGAAATAACAAATTATCCAAAAACGAATTAACGTAACATAACGAATATAATAGAACGAAATGATGTATTTTACGAATGAAAACGAAACCAAACTAAGCTAAATTTTCCATTGGGCACAAGTCTATCAGTTTCTATCAGCATCATTTTCAGTTTCTATTATTATTATTGGGATATTTTTATTAATGGTATAATAAATCTGTTTGTGAAAAATGTTAAAATTGTTGGGATTTTGCTTTGATCATGTAGGGCAGAGCGACAGGATCACTTTAACCACTTAAGGACCAGCCTCGTTTTGGATTTTAGGTGTTTACATGTTTAAAACAGGTTTTTTTGCTAGAAAATTACTTAGAACCCCCAAACATTATATATTGTTTTTTTTTCTAACACCCTAGAGAATAAAATGGCAGTCAATGCAATACTTTTTTTTTTTGCACCGTATTTGCGTAGTGGTCTTATAAGCGCACTTTTTTTGGAAAAAATTCACTTTTTTGAATAAAAAAATAAGACAACAGTAAAGTTAGCCCAATTTTTTTTAATATTGTGAAATATAATGTTACACCAAGTAAATTGATACCCAACATGTCACGCTTCAAAATTGCGCCAGCTCGTGGAATGGCGTCAAACATTTACCCTTAAAAATCTCCATGGGCGACGTTTAAAAATTCTACAGGTTGCATGTTTTGCGTTACAGAGGAGGTCTAGGGCTAGAATTATTGCTCTCGCTCTACCGGTCACGGCAATACCTCACATGTGTGGTTTGACCACCGTTTTCATATGCGGGCACTACTCATGTATGCGTTCGCTTCTGCGCGCGCGAGCTCGTCGGGACGGGGGGTTTTAAAAATGTTTTTTTATTATTTTTATTATTTATTTTACATGATTTTATTTATTTTTACACAGTTTAAAAAAAAATAAATTGTGTCACTTTTATTCCTATTACAAGGGATGTAAACATCCCTTGTAATAGAAAAAAGCATGACAGGACCTCTTAAATATGAGATCTGGGGTCAAAAAGACCTCAGATCTCATATTTACACTAAAATGCAATAAAAAAAAAAAAAAAACAGTCATTTAAAAAAATGACATTGAAAAAAATGTGCCTTTAAGACGTATAGGTGGAAGTCATGTTTTGACGTCGCTTCCGCCCAGCAGTGTCATGGGGACAAGTGGGCGCCATCTTAGCCTCACTCGTCTCCAGGCACAGCACGGAGAAGGACGCGATTGCCTCCGCCGCTACCAACGGCTCCGGTAAGTGGCGGAGGGCACCGGATCGCGGTGGGGGGGCCCTCTCCCGCCACCGATAAAAGTGATCTCGTGGCGAATCTGCCGCAGAGACCACTTTTATCTTAAAGCCGACCGCCGCACAAAAACGGGGATACCGGGGTTATGGCAGCTAGCTGCTGCCATAACAGTGATATTTGCCGCCAAAGTTTGTATGTACATCGGTGTGCGGCGGTCGGCAAGTGGTTAATGTCAGCCTGCTCCAATGGGCAAGCTTTCCTTTACTTCACTCCCACGCCGCTCCATTGTCACTATGTTTATGTTTTTGTTTTTTTTGGTGAGCTACTTTACTCTTCTCAGTGCAACAATTTGGCTTTGTATGACTTTTGTGCATAAGTTTTGTTTGTGCGTCAGTTAAGTGCTACCTATCATACAAATAATTACGTTTCTATATCAAAACCCCACCTACAATGCCGATAAGCTCCTCCTCAATTTTGCATTTTACAGTTGAACACTTTGATAATTGAGCCAGGACTGGTTTTCTGTATAGCCTGCATAAGGATTGCAGGACTTCTAGGGGCAGTACACAGCCACCCACAAATATCTGAGTATCACTAACACATTTATGTGTATAAGTAAAGGCTCTCAACTGCTGCCATGCCTGTCAGTACAATATGTTAGGTTCCCATTCTTGCTGTTTTTGACGTCTGTGATTATTTTTTGATAGAATAGTGTACTTTTTACTTTCACTTTACCCACCTTAGGTCCATACATCTAGGACCAAACTGCTAGCGTGTCAATGTTCCCTATTCTTCTAGGCATTGGTACTTGGTGCATTAAAACACCGTGGGGCATGTTGACTCTCTGTACTCAGTCGAATCTGATCCTGAGTCCTCCAGCAACTCTTTTTCAATATAACCATATTGTGCTGCCATGAAATGTCCTGTGATGGGACGAGACTCTGTCACTACAAAGGTGGTCTGTTAAAAGACACAGGGTGTGCACATTGGCTCTGTGCAGAACTAAAGAGTGTAAATGTCGAGTGGAGAAAACTGCTTTTGCAGTTTTTTTCAGGTTTTGGTATTCCTGGATGGGGCTCTGTAGTTTGGAGATTCCATAGTGTCTTGGGTGGGACAGAATCTCCAACCCTCTGTCCAGGTTTTGTGGATGATTAGCAAGGTGTGTGCTCAGGTATACATAGGCCTTATAATGGAGGTATAGGAATACCTCAGGGCTCCCAGTTGGAGTCTGCTCCACCCAACAGACAGGAGGTCTGTGCATGGGAGTCAGGAGGACTCCAATCCTCTTCAGGAGTCAGAGAGGCTGCAGGTGGCAGCCAGAGCATGTGTGTGTCTGCAAGAGGCAGGTAATGGCATTAAGGCCATAGTGAAGCTGTCGACTTCGAAGAACCCATGGTCTGGGTGACCAACATAAAGAGCAGAGGTACTGCAACTAAAGCTGAGTGATAGCTTAAGTGCCAGGTGGGCTAGCATTTTTTGTTTATATGTATTTACTGGGGAAGAACGCCTGCATGGGAAACCCTATATGTTATGGACTTTCCATTTGCCTTTTAATAAAAAGGGGCTGCCATGCCGTGCTGACTAACGTGAATCACTTGAAAAAGCCTCTACTACTAGAGCTAATGATCCCCTATGTTACGGTACAAAGAAGATTGAAGCACACAGGATACAAGTGGGCTTATTGACTCCAAAGTATTTCCCATTATCCCTTTTCCTATATTGCAGCCTTGATAACATTGTTCAAAAGATAATATCATGCAAACTCAAACTGGAACATTTAGTTTGTGAAGATGGGTATTCAATAATGACATCTTTCCAAGTGCAGTCAGACAGATCAATCTGTTGGTATAGATCAATCTGTTGTTAGCTGCATAGTTCAATATCTTGAGGTCCAAAAGGTGTTATAGGAAGGTTTGTGAAGGGCATTTACAAATCCTAGTGTACCTGGGTGCAAAAAAAAGGGGGGGGGGGGCACTGGTGCAGCTGTAAAAAAAAAAAAAGGAATGATAAACGAATAAATGGAATCTATTTAGACCTTGAGAAAAGTCCATAAAAGTCACTGTGGCATGAAGTTCACATAATGGCAGCGTCAGCAGTCTCTCTTTCAAGCAGGATCTGGGAAAGCTCCCGCCAGCAATCCATGTATAACCAGAAAAAAGAAGGAGAGAAAAGCGCAACTACCTAAGTATAGCACTTGTTAAAACATTTTGGTGAAATGGAAAACAATAAATATGTAGTCACGTTTAAAAGACATTAAAAAAAAATATCAATAAGTCTCCAGCAGGTGTCAATCTTCCAGGTGGTCAATAGTAAGCAAGCCCCTCTGTATGGATGTGATGTAAGGTGCTTGGAACCAGGATATTGACCAGGGGAACACCAGGAAGAGGCAGCAGAAGCAGCAGACTGAGTTGGTTTTATTTGCTAAAGGCAAATCCACTTTGCACTACAAGTGCGCTTGGAAGTGCAGTCGCTGTAGATCCGAGGGGATTATTTTGGCGCGGGGTTCCCCTTAATATCCATACCAGACCTGAAGGGCCTGATATGGAATTTAGGGGGACCCCCACGTCATTTTTTTTTTTTTATTTTGGCCGGGGTTCCCCTTGATATCCATACCAGACCTGAAGGGCCTGGTATAGAATTTAGGGGGACCCCACGTCATTTTTTTTTTTACATTTTGGCCGGGGTTCCCCTTAATATCCATACCAGACCTGAAGGGCCTCTGTATGGAATTTAGGGGGACCCCCCACGTCATTTTTTTTTTAAATTTTGGTTCGGGGTTCCCCTGTGGGGAATTCCCATGCCGTTTTTATCAATGAACTTCTATGTGTATTGTCGGACCGGCAATGCATTAATAGCCGCGAGTAGTTTTAAATGACTTTTTTTCCTTTGAAATGTCATTTTGCTGTCAGACTGTTCTAAACACGGGAAACATGCGCCCCTTTACAGGCATACTATAGACACCCCCCAGGTACGAAATTTGAAGGGATATTACACTTTTATTGTTTCACTTTAAGCATTATTAAAATCACTGCTCCCGAAAAAAACGGCCGTTTTTTAAAACTTTTTTTTGCATTGATCCATGTCCCCTGGGGCAGGACCCAGGTCCCCAAACACTTTTTATGACAATAACTTGCATATAAGCCTTTAAAATTAGCACTTTTGATTATTCATGTTCGTGTCCCATAGACTTTAACGGTGTTCGCGTGTTCGAACAAATTTTTTGCCTGTTCGCATGTTCTGGTGCGTACCGAACAGGGGGGTGTTCGGCTCATCCCTACTTAGGAAAAACCTATAGTCCCTATTGTGTTCATAACTCGGTGACTGCCTGTAGCAGTATTTACCTGCAAAAACACTACTAGTATAATCAGGCATCGTAATTCCACTGTCCTAAAAAAAAGGATTGTGGGTAGGGGTGCATCCCCCACATTGCTAATTTATTTAGATTTGAGCATGGGGGCTATGTTTAATCCAAAGGGAAATAAAGTGCAGTAATTGCTTAATAGAGGCATGGGGGAAATCACTTTACTGGGAATACAAGATCTCACCCTATAATCTGAACCACATTAGTTGATATAAATGCAGTACCTATTGAATCCTGTCCTTTGCTTCCTAGATGTCAGAGAGTGAGGGCAGAGAATCTGAACTCTGGGATGAAGTGTGGGTTTCCATTAAAGAAAATTCTGGCTTGGTTTGTAAAAATGTTTAAGGTAAATTCATGTACCTAGGCAACAACTGTAGGGTGGTACATGGCAGGGGCTTAGTGCTAGTAAAGTCATAAAGTTGAGGCTCTGTACACAACTTGGGTCTTGGATCCAGACTTGAGTAAAAAAAAACAAACACCAACACAAGGTTCCAGACCTTCAGCATAGTTGTTATCTTAGCCACTTTTAGGCCAGGTCAGGTTTACTTTAAATAGCAGCCAGGAAGTGAAATGGTAAGGCGGTCCAAAGGATTTCTTTATTAACTCGCAAAGAAGCAGTTCAGTGTGATGTGGCAAGAATCCACTCATCAATAGTATTATTACTTGGACCATCACACTACTACAAACATATTGGGTTTGATTTACTAAAGGCCAATAGACTGTGCACCTTGGAAAGTGCAATTGCACTCTGCAAGTGCTGTTGCTCCAGAGCTTAGTAAATGAGGTAAAGCTTCACTTTGCAAAGAATACCCAATCACATGCAAGGAAAATGAAAAAAAACAGCATTTTTGCTTGCACATGATTGGCTGATGAAAGTCAGCAGAGCTTCTGCTCATTTACTAAACTCTGGAGCAACTGCTTTTGCCGTGTGCAACTGCACTTTCCAAAGTGCACAGTCTTTTTGCCTTTAGTAGATCAACCCCATTGAGTTTGTGGCTAATATATAAAATACGTTTGATCTATTGTCTCAGTTAGACTGTATATTTATTATACAACGATAACTTGCACAATAGTATTTGTTTCCTCAAAGGCCCAGACATTCAGTAGATGGTGTAATGCAGAAATGTGGCCAATGTAAATCTACGTTTGCATGGATATATTAATGTGAGTGGTTAATTAGCCTGTTCCAATGCCCTGTTCATACAAATTCAGTTAAAAGCCTTTTGCTATTTCAAGTGGAAAGAGAAAAAAATCTTATGGGCATATGGAGCAATTAGTGGTAGACTATCAAAGCAAGCAGAGAGGGAATATGCAAAACAGGACAGTGTCAACTTGTATCGTCTTCGTTAGCAATCTAACGAGAATATGGAAATGAGAGCGAATGATATGAGCCAGGAAAATAATTGCGCCACTTATCTTGCTTAACTATTACTTTGCCGCTGAAAATATACTAATATTTGTGGGAGATATTATGCATAAAAATGATACCAATATTGTATGGCACATTCAGATGCCTAAATGCAAAGGCAGAATGTAATGATTTAATGACCTCACCTGAAATAAGGAAATTAATGTATGGTATTTGATGCCGTGTTTGAATGTGCAGTGTGTCCTCTATGCTAGCTAGTATTTTAAGCTTGAGGAGGATTGGCAGTGCCAGCTGGTGGCGTGCTTCTATGAGATTAATGGACAGAGGGCTAGCTGAGAGCAGAGAAATTTATATTCCCGTAACATTTGCATATATATCTGTTGATGCCTTTAAAAGTCTATAAATAGCCCAAAGTCTAGTTTAAGTTTGCAGATTCTTCAACCCACTCCACCCGACGTCACACACATATGGAATAGGACCTTTTTCCATTTGCGCACCGGAAACTGAGCTGTCACTGGCTCCCGTTCACATGATCACTGTCACTGTCATGATCACTGTCTGTGATCCGCTAACACGGTGATCTCAGTTTTAGAACCCTCCCCATCTCTTTCTCCTATGTTAAACAAGTCTGTAAAAAGATATTAAACAAAAGAAAAAAGAAAATAGCTAGATCAGGGCCTGAATTAGGTTAGTGTCAGTGTCATTGTTCAGTGTCAGAGTTAGTATCAGTAAGGTTGATGTACTAAAACTGGATAGTGCAAAATCTGGTGCAGTTCTGCATAGAAAGCAGCTTCCAGGTTTTTCTGTTAACCAATTCCCGCCCACGCTATAGCCGAAAGACAGCTACAGCGCAGGCCTTAATTGCCAGACAGCGCGCTCTGTGATCATCGATTCAATGAGACTTGGCTGATCCCAGCCCCTTACCACGTAATCAGCTGTCAGCCAATGACAGCTGATCACGTGATGTAAACAGAAAATCAGTAATCAGCTTTTTTTTTCTCCCTGCGCTGACAGCGTGAGGAGAAAAAAAAAGCCAATCACCGACTTCTGTCAAAGGGACATCGGTCCCGAACAGGGAGAGCCACCGCCGCCTGATCTGTACCCACCAGTGCCGCCTGCTAGTGCATATCAGTGCTGACAGTCAGTGCCCACCAGTGCCACCTACCAGTGCCCACAAGTGCCACCTATCAATGCCCATCAGTGCCACCTATCAGTGCTGCCCATCAGTGCCACCTCTCAGTGCCGCCTCATCAGTGCCCACCAGTGCCACCTACCAGTGCCCATCAGTGCAGCCTATCAGTGCCCATCAGTGCAGCCTCATCAGTGCACATCAATGAAGGAGAAAAATTACCTGTTTGCAAGATTTTATAACAAACTATAAAACTGTTTTGTTTTTGTTTTTTTAAATTTCGGTCTTTTTTTTGTTTTTTTTAGCAAAAATTAAAAAACAACAGTGATTAAATACCATCAAAAGAAAGCTCTATTTTTGGGAAAAAAATGATTACAATTTCATTTGGGTAGAGTGTTGCGTGACCGCGCAAAGAGTGACAGCGCTGAAAGCGGAAAATTGGTCTGGGAAGGAAGGGGGTTTAAGTGCCCAGTAAGCAAGTGATTAAAGCTTAATTGAACAAGCTGAAGTTAGAAGCTGGCTACCATGCATGCACAGTTGTACCAGAATTTAGTAAATAAACCCACATTTGTTTATCCCACGTTCACATCGGGCCGTTTTGACATGCGATTTGACATGTCAGATCGCATGTCAAATCGCTGGCTATTGCCAGCAAAGGCCCAGTTCGAATCTATGTGACGCCGCATTGATTCCCAAATGTAGTTCCTGCACTACTTTTGGTGACTTCGGGCAGATTTCAATAGACATCTGTGCATTAACCCGCACAGATGTCTGAAATCGCTCCCGTAGTCGGACTGACATGCAGGTTAGAAATCGTGCAAGTTCACCCGCAGTCAGTGTGAACCTGGGCTTAAGGCCCGGTTCACACTAGTGCGACATTGGATCTGACTTGTGAGAGCACAAGTTGCATGACATGTCAAATTCAATGTTTGCCTATGAAAGCCGCCCTAACTGATCCGACACAAGTTACCCTGACTTTAGAAAAGGTTCCTGCACTACTTTGGTCCGATTTTGATACAACTTTGATGCCATAGAGTGTAAAACGTCACAATAAGTCAGATCAAAGTCAGACTGAAGTTGCAGTACAAAGTCGGATTAGAAGTTGTGCGACTTTTATGTTGGAGCAGTGTGAACCTGGGCTTAGGTGGGATTAGAAAAAAAAATGTTTTACATTTTGAATCATTGTCAGTGTCAAATACCAGCGTTAGTGTCAGTGTGTTTTAAAAAATGCCCTATTGTTCCTGGGCCCTACTATGAGGAGTTGGGGGTAGGGACATTTATTTTGGGTTGTTCTTTGGTGGTGGGTCATGATATTGGCAACAAATATCCAACTAAAATTTTAAAATGATATATTTTTTTACTATTTTGGGCCAGAAATCAGGAAATATCCATTTACATTTACCCCCAAATGAAGGCTTCATTTTCCTGAAAAAAATATGTATAATTCACCTACATACAATGTGTAGTCACAAAGTTTTATTAACACATGCCAAAGTTGAAAAACAGAGTTGAGGCATTAAAACTATGTGTGACCCGATGTTAAGCAAAAAATATATAATAAGGGGTTTATTTATGCAAAAAATGTATTATTTGTGAATGTCTCAAGCATTTACACAGTTGTTTTGTTATAAGCAATCCCAATAATTTGTCTAATATGCATATCTTCAGAAAATACCACATTAGGGCCACTAGATGGTGTTGATGATCATAGGAAAATACATTTATTAGGCAAGTTACTGTGGCAATTTGCAATTGCTCTGCTAATGCTTGAGACATTCATACAGTTTTTTTTTTGTATAACAGACTCCATAGCACTTCCTTGTGAACTTGTGGCCATCATTTCTAAAAATGATTTTCACTCTTTTTTTCTTGAATTTACTTGTGTTTTAGTTTCCTGCCATGAAGTATACCTGCATTTCTAAAACATATTAGCCCCTTAAAGTGGTCGTAAACCCTGTTATACCACTTGTACCTACAGGTAAGTCTATAATAAGGCTTACCTGTAAGTAGAGTGAATATCTCCTAAACCTGCACGGTTTAGGAGATATTTACCATATACGCTTGTGCCGATGTCATCGGTGCATGCGCACTGAAGAAATGGCTAGATTGTGACATTATTAAAGGGCTTGTGCCATGACCGGCGGCTCGTCATTGCTGCTCCAGCCAATCACAGCACCGGAGCTATCAAACCCGGAAATAACTCCGGGGGACATGACGCCGGTCACAGCGATGTGCGGGGACTGCTGCAACAGCTTTGATCTAAGGTAAGTATTTCATAATGAGCTAGTATGTTATGCATACTAGCTCATTATGCCTTTGTTTTGCAGGGTTTTTTTTTTTTATATGGGTTTACCACTTTAATAAAACATGAACAAAGCATATCCCTCTATAGTGTGTACTTGTCTCAATTAAGAGCATGAAGTTTAATTTCTGTCTGCTCTTTCATTCCTCTACTATCAGAATGAGTCACTTCTGACAAGTTTCCTGACACTTATGCCGCGTACACACAATCGGAATTTCGGCCTGCAAAAGACCAATGAGATTTTTTCGTCGGAAAATGCAACCGTGCGTATGCTCCATTGGACTTTTGCTGGCCGAATTCCAGCAAGCAAAAAATTAAGAGCATGTTCTTAATTTTTCGGTCGGAAAAAGTTCCTATCCAAAAATGCGATCATCTGTGGCAGTTCCGACGCGCAAAATCCCTACGCATGCTCGGAAAAAATTCGACGCATGCTCGGAAGCATTGAACTTCATTTTCTGGGCTTGTCGTAGTGTTGTACGTCACCGCGTTCTTGACGGTCGTAATTTCAGCAAACTTTTGCGTGACCGTGTGTATGCATGGCAAACTTGAGCGTAATCCCTTTGGAAAAGCCGTCATATCTTTTTCCGACGAGAAATCCGCTCGTGTGTACGCGGCATAAGAGAAAAAATGTGACAGGGGAGGGAACTCCAGCTGATTGACAGCCTCAGCTCTGTTCCTGTGTGCTGTGTGAAGGGGGGGTGTCTCTTCTCTCCAATCAGCTCTCAGAGCTCCCCTCACTGAACTCTGCAGTGTGACATTTTAGCTCTCCACCCCCTTTTTTTCTGAACTCTCAGACAAGCTGTATACATTATGGACTTTAAATAGTTTTAGAGAAGAGAAGACTGCAGATAAACAGGTACAACTTTTGTAGGATGATTTGTTTCAGCTCTGTGTATCACTTGAGGTCACTCATTATAGGTAAGGGTTTACAACCACTTTAGATATAACTGGGAACAACACGTTGCTTTGCAAATATAATATCTTCAGACATCTCAACTGCGACTCGTGCGGCACAATCTTCCGGCTGAGCCTGCCTGCAAGGTCACTCACTGCCACAGAAGGCGTTTGAACAGCGGCTGCGAACGAAGCTCCCGAGCTCGGCTCTCATTGGTCCATGGGCGGTGCCTGCATCAGCGAGAGGAGGGAACAGGGAGGCGGGCCCATGCGGTGAAATCATTCCCACGCATGCGCCGTGATTGGTTGATAGGCTCGGCTAATTTGCCTAGCAACTGAGCGTATTGAGGCTGGTGTACAGAAGAGTATGACGGTGATTGGATGGCCGGAGAAGATGGGGCGTGCCTCAGGCTTCTTTTGTCCTCTCTGACTTTACCACATTTAGTGATGGCCCAGAGCGGAGGGCGGCTGGATGTGTGTAGTGTTGGGTGTATACTATTGTCACAGGAGGGGAATAATAGCGCAGTGTGCCATGTGTGCAACGTATGTCCTGTAATATAATATATAATAATGACAGTCATTACAAGGAAATCTTGCCCTTATTTGCCCAGCACCCTGTGTAGTCACAGCTTTGTACTTCTTGGCAACAGCACACTTCTACATCTTTACTATGGAAAACGTAGGCCTCATTCACACTGGTAGCATGGAACCTTTATGTATCATGTAACTATCCGCCCCTCACCTACATGAACGTGCCTCGGCAACGTGAGACAACAGCTGATCTTAAACTCAGCTGTTCTGCATCTCCGTACTGCACATGCGTAGAAACATCACGTGACCCAGCCTCAATACCCTCAGTTGCTAGGCAAATTAGCCTAGCCTAGCAAGCAATCGGGCGCATGCACGGGAATGATTTCACCGCACGGGCCCGCCTCTCTCTTCCCTCCTTTCATTGACACAGGCACCGCCCATGGACCAATGAGAGCCGAGCTCAGGAGCTTCGTTCACAGCCGCTGTTCAAACACCTCCTGTGGCAGTGGGTGACAGTGCAGGGCGGCTTAGCCGGGAGATTGTGCCGCACTCGCGGGTGTCCATGAGCTCGCTGTCAAATGCGGGAGACTCCTGCGAGTCGCAGGAGACTTGAGATGTCTGCACTGGTTTAGCTGCATTAATTGGCACCAATCAGGCTGTATTTAATTGGGGTGGGGGGGGGGGGGGGGGGTCGGCGCCGACGCAAAGCGTCACCTCCCTGAAATGAGCTTTTGCAGGTTGAGATGTCTGTATCTTACCACTGCTTTTTATTTTCCTGTGTTCCAAGAGCTGTCACTTTATATCATGTCAGAAGACCCACAAATGAAAAAGATGACTTTATTCTAAACTTATTTTAAATTGGGCTACGAACTCTTCCCTGTAACATTTATTCAGTCATTGGGAAGTTAGACTTTACTGTCAAGCTTGTATAAACCTTGAAATCTTTTCTTTGTGTTTAAAATGCTTCACCCTGAATACAGGTAGTCAAAAATGTATGCAAGGATTAAAAGTTCAATCGTTTGTAAAATAGGGGGGATTTGCTTTTACAGTAGCAGAGCTATATAATAGGTTCCAGGGATGTCCTCTCAGCTACAATCAAGGCAAGGCAGACATCAGTAAAATCTCTATGCCACTCACAGTCAGTTTGCTGTGGAAAGGTGGAAGTGCAGCATGAACTGATGAAAACAGACCTGCTTACTACAGCGGGTAAGCATGGGGCCTAAGGGTAGCCTAAAAGGGACCTACTGAGGAGTAGAAATCATGTTCTCTGCTGAGTCAGGCAGGAATACACCCCATGGGGGGAATAAGGTCAATATGCTCAGAACTACTCATTGTTTTTATGCCATCTACCAAAAAAAGCATAATTGTGATTTTCTAACACTAAAAATGCATTTTGAAGCAAATATCTTTTTTCAGGTTTTATAATCTTAATGCAGTATTAACCCCAAAACCAAAAATGTATTATATTGCAAGTTACCATTTCTTAGAAGTGTTGGCTGCATTCATTTTCTTCTTTTTTTTTTATTAGGCTTTTTTTCCTTTATTTTCCCCTGGTGATCCAGCCATTAAGACTGTAATTTTTATTTTTAACAGACCAAGTTGTCCAGAAAAAATAGCAGTTTGGGTTCAACCATTTAACCACTTCAATACTGGCTACTTTCACTTCCTTCCTGCCCAGGGCAATTTTCATCTTTCAGAGCCGTCACACTTTGAATGACAATTGCGCTGTCATGCAACACGGTACCCACATGGATTTTTTTATAATTTTTTTTTTCGCAAATAGAGCTGTATTTGATATTTAATCACCACTATTTTTTTTATTTTTTGCTAAATTAATGAAAAATAAATGTTGAAAAAGAAAAAAAAGTGTTCTTCTTCATTTCTGTTATAAAATTTTGCAAATAAATAATCTTTCTTCAAAAATTTAGGCCAAACTGTATTCTGCTCAATTTCTTTGGTGAAATTAACCCAAATCAGTGTTTATAATTTAGTCTGTAGGAAAGTTATAAAGTCCACAAACTAAAAATTGATCACTGTACTGACGGCCTATCTAATTTCTTGAGGAAATGCCAAGTAAACAAATACCCCCCAAATGACCTCTGGAAAGTAGACATTCCAAGGTATTTAGTAAGAGGCATGGTGAGTTTTTTTGAAGCTGTAATTTTTTTATCACAATTTTTTTGAAGGTTGAAACATTTAAAAAAAAAAATTTTTTTTCCCTTTTTTTTTTTTTTTTTACATACTGTCCACAGTGCAGTACACCATCATATAACTGGTGTGGCGATGATCAGGGACACTGACTGGTGACAGTATGTAAAAAAATAAAAATAAAATAAAAGTAAATTTCTTTCAATGTTTTAAAAAAAATTTTTTTTTTTTTTCTTTTAATGATTTTTTTTAACCACTAGCTGACCAGCCGCTGTAGTTACACTGTGGAATGTTGGCTCAGCTGGGCAAATCGCCATAGCTGTACGTCGCTCCTTTAAAACGTGACAGCAGGCGCGGCGTGCCGCCAGAGGCGCATGCACGTGGCCGGCGCATGTCCCCGGAGCCGATGCGCGTGCCCGGTGGGCGCGATGACAGCGGTCACCTGTGATCACTCGTGACAGAGCGAGAACCGGGATCTGTGTGTGTAAGTATGAACACCAATCTCTCTCCTCCCCTAGTCAGTCCCATCCCCCTACAGTTAGAACACACCCAGGGAACACAGTTAACCCCTTGATCGGCCCCTAGTGTTAACCCCTTCCCTGCCAATGACATTTATACAGTAATTAATGGCTATTTTTAGCTCTGATCGCTGTATAAATGTCAATGGTCCCAAAATAGTGTCAAATATGTCCGATCTGAATGGACTGTTATTGACCCCATCTGTACCATGTGAACACTGTGACCAATCACAGCTGGCAACACAATTGTACACAATGAATGGCATGAATGAAAAGCCATCCGTTGTTTTCAATTGTCATGTGATCTGCTGCGATTGGTCACAGCGGTCACATGGTACCGGCAACATGCTGATATATTGATCAGTCATCGGCTACGTCCGGTGGACACAGCCGGTGACAGATTACACCGCAGCATGGCCCCACACCTGCTAGCGAGACACGTTTCAGGAGGACATCATATAACGTCTAACCAATGTGACAAATGTCCCACCCAGTCGTCATTTGACAATAGGCTGGGTGGGAGGTGGTTAACATTGACAGGGGTGCTTACAATGGTCAGATTTTATTCTTTATATGAAACCTTTATCCCAAAGGAAAAAAAACTGTTGTTGTAACTCATCTTTAATTAATAATTCAAGGCTATTTTAAGGAGAAGTACAACCAAAGTTCATTTGACTGTACTTCTGTGGATCACAGGAGTGCAGTTCATTCACAGGAGTGCAGTTCATTCCTGTCACCCATTTTCTGAAAACAGCGGGCTGAAGCCGGATGTCGGTTGATGTCACAGAGCCAGTCCAGGCACGGGAAAGATTGCGACTATATGGTTGTGATCCACCCACATGCCTGGACCGGCCCCGACTCAGCCTCTCAGCAAGCCACTGAGAGCCTGGGCCAGCCGCTCACGCCCCCTCCACAGCCCAGCGCTCCAATGAGCGAGGGGGGGCAGAGCAGAGAGACGATCACTGACAGTCACCAGCTCTCTGCTTGAACCGAGTGGTCGGTGGTGTTTGATCGCTAGGTTCTCAGTCTTAGAGTCGGCAGGGGACAGATGTAGCATCAGACTGATGCTGCATCCACCTAGGTAAGTATGATCACCTCCCCCCCAAAAAATCCCATACTTTTCTTTTAAATCTGCTAGTGCGTCTAATGTTATCTTCTCCCCAGACTGACAATGCGGATGTCCAAAGGTGTCTCCATTTCTCCTCCATCCAGAATGGAGACACCCTAAGATGAAAGAAAGAAGAAAATGTGTTACTGACTTCAATCACCAGGTGAAAATATTGGGGAAAAAAAGACTAAAAATAGAAAACGAATGCAGCCACCATTTTTTATAATACCCTTTTATTTTTATTTTAATACTGCTTTACTTACATTTACTATTTTTAATCCTCATGCTGCTAACATTAGTAAACAGATAGGAAAGTATATCATATTTATTTGTTTTAAACTTTTTTTTTTTAATTTCTTTAGTTACTTTCTGGTTTTCATGCCTAGGCAAATAATGTAAAAAATCCCAGGGGTTTTCGCAGCTAATAACACCCTTGTGCATGCATGCCTGAACTAAGGGCAGAATCATCTGCCCCTACTCAAGATGGCCACGGCCAGAAATGCTAGGGGGTGTTTTTCAAAGTGATTTCTTAGCAAAATAAAGCATAGAGACATGGATGGATGGGGCAGTTTGCTTTGAATATTAAAAATGAATTAACCAGCATTTTTGGTTTGTGGTACTCAGATGCAGTGAAGTTCAGCTTTAATATTTATTTATTTTTTTAGTTGCTGCCCTGTCTAGAGATAAATGGAAAATTAGCAATAGCACTTAGTTATTTATTTATTAGATTCCTACAGCATAGTAATTTTCAGATTTCAGTACAATGTTTTAGCAAGGGGAAATGAACAATGCAAATAACGCAGTACTGGATATTTAGGTATAGTTTTAATAACAATTTTTAGCTAGTGATTAAAAAAAAATATCTTCTTTGGTCCAGTTGTCATCCTCATGTTTTCAGTGGTCTTGGTTCATTGTCCCTTTTTCTAGTACTCCCGATTGCATAGTAAATAGAGGTTGGATTTTGGAGACAGAATGGTAGTTACAGCTTGTACTTATAATTTTTATGGAGTTCTGGTCTAACATCAGAGGCCAGTTCCAGAAGTTCCTTTAATACTTTCTCCTTGAATTTCTGAAAGTTCGAATTGTATGCCTGCATCTTTTCATTGGTCTGTTCATCTATCTTCACTGCCAAGTTACCTTGTGAGCCCATTATCTAGTAAAAGAACAAAGTATTAGGAGAGGCATAAAAGTACAATTACATACACAAGTTGAACTGGAAACCAGTAGGACCAGATTTTACAATACAAACAAGTCTGTGAAAAGGGCAGAAGGAGTTACAGGGGATCGTACTTATAAACCATATGTCTTCTAACAGCAAATAAAAATATGTCCACATGAATTTATCTGCAAATTATGCTAAGGATCTGATAGCAGACATCTAAAAAACACTGGTTGTAAAGCTAGTGTTTTTATTTTAGGTAGTATGGTTAAGGTTTCAAAGTTTTATTGGTGGAAGACAGGAAGATGACCCCTAATGAGCATGTGTCCTGACTATATACCTATAACAGTGATGCCAGTACACTGAAAATTGGCTAATTAAAGTATTACAAGGACGTTAAATATCATAAGCATAAGGGACAAATACTTAAAGTTAATGCAATGTGTCCCCTGTGCGGCTGGTTAAAAAGAAAAAACACTTCCATCCTTTGTTCCGCCACCTACCACCGCCGCTATAATACTCTGGTGCCGCGGAGGGTTAATAGAGCGGGGGACCTATCATATGCACTCTTTAAAGTGGTTCTAAAGCCTAAACATTTTTACCTTAATGCATTCCTTGCATTAGGGTAAAAAATGTTTAGACATTAGGTTCCCCCCTCACCCCTCCTTTTCTTATTGGGTCTTTATTAGTTCCAGTGCTGTGCACCTCTGTCAAAGCCAGTGACGAGGGAGTGAGCATGCACAAGTGCCCCCATGGGAAGCGGGTACCCGTGGGGCACTAGACAGAGAGGAGGAGCCAGGAGCGCCGGCGGGGGACCCGAGAAGAAGAGGTTTGCGGCAGCTCTGTGCAATTCCATTGCACAGAGCAGGTAAGTTTAAACATGTTTGTTGTTTTTATTTTTTTACCTTTACAATCCTGGGGCAGCTTGTCCATTAACCCCCCCCCCCGTCCATTGCCCCTTTCAGGACACCGGCGCATGGATTCCAATGCGCAGGGGCTGTTTTTTGGAAGCACCGATTAGAGCCAGAGGCTCTAATAGGCTTCAATATAGGGTGGGTTCGGGTCGGAGAGAGTGTGCTCCGAGCCCACCCAGGTCTGTTACAACAGAGAATCAATAGGAGCTCGCAACCCGGCCGCTGCTTGCTGCCCGTAGGAGCCACCCACCCACCTGCAACTGATGGTGTAAGTGCCAACCAAAAAAAAAAAAAACACCAGCTGCCACTGTTACAATCTCTTTAAGAGTGCCGACCATGTCCATCCTTTCCATCTTTCATAGAAGCTGTGCTATAGGTCCCATGAGTGAAAAGGAATCTATGAATGGGGGATGGGATGATTAATGAAAGGTCCACCTCCTTCATTTGTAGACTGTTTTTTAATTCATGGAAGCTATAGTACAGCTTCTATGAATAGAGGAGGGGGGAGAATGGGTGTACATAGTTGAGACTCCTAGTAAGTGCAAAAGACAAGTCCCTCAGCTCTATAAACCCAGCAAAGGAAGATTACCACTGTGTGTGATTAGATGGAGCTGATGACAGTAAATAAGCATTTATTTTCTTTGATTATCACAGCTCCACCTAGTCGCCTTAATGTAGTATCTTCCTGATTCCTATTTTACCTGGAGAGAAAATAGCCTAATAATAGTGCATTTTGCCCCCCATTTGCACAGAACAAATGTACATGCAGTTTCACAGGAAGAATAGCTGTGCTAAATACTGACCACTAAATGTTGTAGAATAATAATCATTTGCCAGACACATCTTTGCACAGTCCCTTGTTTGTGTGTCTTCTCTGTGGCATAAAACATTTTTTTTCTACATGATGACTACAAATTATATACAGTAACACTAATAATGCTATTTAAGTTACATTTGTTAAAGAAAACTTTCAAACAGAAACTGTTTTTATTTGCAAAGAGAAGGGTTAGAAACTCTCTAATTTGCATTGCTTGTATCCCTATTGGAGGGGAAATCTCATTACTTTCTGTTGTGTCACGGAGAGAGAAATTGAAACAAATCACGCCATCAGAGGCAAACAACAGTACATGCACTGCTATTTGTAGAGGGGGAAAATTGAACAGATCTGTCAAGGTTTTGATTGCTGTCTGTGACCTT